>NW_028190585.1:0-77888 GCF_048542155.1 Nylanderia fulva
GGCAGACACACCGGTTTTTTCACTTTTTACAGAACGGATTACGATATCGCGGGAGGACGAACGATATCGGGTCGCGGAACCGCGGGCGGCGGGCGAATGCGGGGCGTTGCAGGGGGCGGATACCCCGGGGACCCCCGATGCCCCTCGATCTATTATTCGATGCCATCATCGTCGAGAAAGCTAAGGGTTTGTCCGGAAAAAAATGCGTCGCATTTTTTTTAAAAAAGAATTTATTGATCGCATAGGGAAAACAACTTAAAATTGTTTTGAAATATGACCCTTTTTGCTAATACATTTTTGCCAAAACGATTTCCATGCGTCATAAGATTTCTGGGAAATCCTGACTGGGACTGTTCGGGGGGCCTCGAAGTCTTGTACTTGTCAACGACTCGAGCTGTTGTCCTTTGAGCCCTTTTCAGCCCAGGAAATAAAAAAAATCCGCCGGAAATTTGGGTTATCTGCACAGATTGCTTGAGTTTTTTCACAACTTCCCCGGTGTTCTTTTGCGCATCGGTCAACACTCTGGGCACAAGTTTGCGAAAAACTTCCGCTGGGCCAAACTTCCGATACAATCTCGTGAACAAACGTTTTTTCGGCAAGTTCAAAAATTCCACTTAAGCGAAATTCATTCGACGGTCTAAAATTTAATAATTGGCGCACACGAGTCACATTTGCGTTCGCGATGTTGACGGGCGTCCTGCGGGCCCGCGGGACCTCCTTCCACCTTTTCCAAAAAAATCTTGTGCCTCTGTTTGACTGCGTTTGGAAAAGGGAATGTCCCCGAAAACTTTTGAGCATTTCAAAAGTTTCCCCGGCGTCTTGTCCAGTTCACGCAAAAATTTATCGCATGCGTTTTCATCTTTCTCCTCACAAAATTTGACGCGACCACTAAGCAGAGGTTTAAAGAATAAGCCGTCCAACCCTCCAAGGCATGGAAAAAAAATTTTGGGGACCCACCGTTGGAAACTGGGTACCCCCCTTCCTCCCCAACCGGGCCCATGCCTTTCGATTATAGTCGCGTCACAAAAAAATGCGACGCTTACTTCCGGACAAAAACCCGTATTTAAATACCATTAAGTTGTTGCACAGCTTTAGAAATGAGTTTTTTTCTAAACTAAATCAGATCTTTTAAAGAAAAAATACTGCTTTTCTCTATTGAATTTTTTCGGGAACGTTTTAATTTTCTATTGTTGCGTTACGGTACGTCGTACTACATTGAGGTCTCGTAGCTCGTTTTGGTGTGCGAAATGAGATAATGGATATCACCAAATAACGTGGATTTGGTATTATCGGTGGAGCAAATTAGAAATGGTTGGTTAAAAACGAGACTTTAGTTTGCAAATTCGGAGGAGTTTTTCAGTTGCCTATTCCAGTACCATCATTAGAAAAAATTCAGTAGGCAATTTTAGTTAGGCAATTATTCGGGGGGTTTCACAGTTGCCCATTTCACATCATAATTTGAAACCAATTCATTGAATCTAAATTAACGTTTTTTTTGGGCTGCAACTAAACTTCGTCCAGGGAGGTAGACAAATTTTTCGAAAAAAAAACTCCCGTTAAAATTTTCATTCTTGGGGGACTGATTTTTCTTTTTGGTATATAAATAAGATAATTTTTTCTTTTATTTTTAAAGATTGTTGAATCTCTTCACCAACGTGGTAAAATTTCCAACGCACCGGGAACCGCGGGGTTTGGGAAAACAATAACTTTGGTATAATGTGAAAAGACGTATTTTATTAGATTTCAGAGACTACACGCGTTCTTTCTCTTTCCCAAGTCGGAGCACGAGTTCGGTTCTTTTCCTTACCTCCTCGTTATCTTCTCGACCGCGGTCCATATATGGTAATTACCAATCGCGGCAGGACACGCACTAGGATTTTGTTTTGCGCAGGGTCAGTGTCCTGAATACGAATTAGAAAACGGCACGTCTCCTTTTGTCACGCATCACCTGATTTTCGAGATTCGGAGTAAACAACATCAAAGTAACGAGCGGTTCTCTTTCGGGGGAACCAGTAGCGGTGCTCCTTATCTTTTAGAATTTATTTATTGCTTTTCAGTAGAACAGATATTGTCATCGTTAGTGGCATTTTCAACAGTAACAAATTGCGCTTTCGCCATATATTACAAGGAACAGCTTTTTTTGTACACCAATATATTTTAAATGCTTCCTCAGATCCTCGGATTTAAAATGTCTGTACAAATCTGTGTGAGGCATGCAAATTTTTCTCATTCTTTTTACGAATTTCACCCCTGCTTTCTGATGTGCTTATTTGATGGAAATCTGTTGACAAATAAAATACATTTAAGTAATTAAAATACAGAAAAAAATAGTTTTAATAGTATTAGTTTAAATAGTTCAATAATTATATCCATTGCTGAGATTACTGACATGATGAAATTTGACAATAAAATTTAAAAATATTTTTTACTCACCGTAAATAGGAAAATGATTTATCATTTTTACCACATAAATACAATAAAAACCCATCTTAAATTTTGACAATGTTCGCGAATGAGCACGTTTTTCAATAAATTGTAAAATTTATCTACAACCCTTAATACATTTCTTTCATATGGCTAATATTAACTTATTGCCTTATTATTTGCTCGATCAGCTGCGCAAAACCGCACAGTCGCCGCGCATGCGCACTTTTGAGCAGTAAGCAGTGAGAGAGAGGCAAACGGAGATTTCTTTCTTCACTTCTTGGGGACACTTTTTTTCTGTTGAGAACAAAGGCAATTCCCCTTCCATATCTATATGTTCTGAGGTGTTTTGTTTTCTGATTGTCCGCCATGTTTTTGGGTGACTCAGTAGCGTATCAACTATTAAAGCGTCCCAGTTTTTATTGTAATCTAGCACGATATTTATTGTTAAAAAATTTATATTCATAACCTTAAGAAAATAATAATATAAAAAAGATATAATTTTTGTAAACGTACATTTATGTACATTAGACATTACATATGTGACACAGTATTGCCGTCTCTGAGCATTACACTGATCTTGCGCCTGATTGGTTCACCCAAAAACATGGCGGATCGACGCAAACCAGAAAAAGGGTGGGTGCACATATTGGTTCTACTGTGGTACTGTTGTCAGTGTTAGAGACCAGGAAACCAAACTCCAGTGGTGGGGGTAAGTCAAATATGGTTTCATTTCATGGGCGCTGTTCGCGGTAATGATTGTCGGCCAAATTTATGAACTACGCTGCTGGACTCTAAATTTCGATTTAGAGGCGGAACGTCGTCCAATATAACTTTAAATTCGAATCTTTACGTTGTTTGTTGGAAACCAGTAGATATTAGGGAGAGTTCAACCCAAGTTCTCTGAGGGCTGCGGGACAAGGGGGGCCTGCGGCGCGGGAAATGACATCACGCGGAGAGGGGGATCCGCGAGTTTAGTGTCCCCCGAGGAGTCCGCGGGGAAGGGAATCCGCGTGTTTTAGGGTCCGCGAAGAGGGGAAAGTGAAGAGAGCATCAACGAGAGAGCACAGCGAGAGAGATAGCACGGCTAAGTGTTCGCGACAGAGAGAGATAGCGCAATATTCGAAGAAAGCGCAAAGAGGGGGCGACGTGAGAGAAATAGCGGGTAGGTGTTCGCGAAAGAGAAGAGAGAGAAAGAGATAGGCGAAGGAGAGCATAAAGAAGATGACGCGAGAGCGCATTTTTATTTTATATTTTAATTTATAAATAAATTAATACAATTGTCGCTCGTATATTGAAAACAAAGTGATAAATATAAGGCCAACTTATCGAGCTGAATATTCGAGATGTTCAGTCAACTACCATTTATTACATGTATAAATTATAAAACTACAGTCATTATATTAAAACTAACGCAAATTACAATCATTCTATAAACGTTTTCGACCGCACCGGTCTTCTTCAGTATAATTATTGAAATATAAATTCTTACAATTCACATAATATCGAAATTTAATTATAGTTATTCAGAATCAAGAGTTTTTGAGCAATTAACGCGTGTTTCAATCCGTCCTGTCCAACAATGTTCGCCTCGATATGATCCCTGATTTTGTTCAGATCTCGGATAGTTTCATCGTTAATATGCGAGAAATTAACCGTTCCGTAGGCGCTGCGATTAATAAAAAATTACCGATCAACGTATGTCCAAATTATAATATGTATTCCCTACAATTGGTAGTATGCTTACCTATCATCGTTCTTCTTGACAATTTTGCTACTTATTAACAGTTATTAAGGATGACACATAACAAACCAACAATACAGAAAGACAGCTCATTTTAAACTCTACTTGATCGGAGAGCGTGCGTGTTTATATATGATCTAATATCTATGTTTACTCGTTAATGTCCTATTTGTCCTATTATTATTTCTTGTTCGCTAATATATCCAAAATATCAAAATACGACTCGCTAAGTACTCAGTATCTTTGTTTAAATTTAGTCCATTTTTTGTTCCTTGATATGTAGCATCTCAGAAATGAGTCTTTTATAATAATTATTTCGTTGTCCATGATCTTAACATTGTCCCATTAAAAGTATGATGTTCATTTATTATGTGTTCAGAAATTACTGAATGTTTCGTTGAGTCCAATCTAATATTATTTTTATGTTCTTTCATTCGCGTCTGCAATTGCCTCTTGGTTTGGCCTACATAAGATGCATTACAATTATTGCAACTGATCTTATAAACCACATTCGAATTGCATGGATGTTTAGTTTTATCTTTCTGCGCTTTAATAATATTATCCAGTTTGTTGAGACATCTATACCCTACCATACAATTTTTATTTTTTACCGAGGAAACAATCATTTCTGAGATCCCATCTATATACGGAATGACAAAGAATTTTTATTGACCGAGTCATTTCCTATACTTTTTTTGTTCTTTCTATGTTGGCCTGTCCTCTCTATAATGCTCCCCTTAGATATGATGTGTTCTAATCCGATGATTAATTTTGTTAAAAATCAGATCAAGAGGGTAACCATTGCTTCTGAGTATATTAATAATTAACTCCAAATTTTATTAAAAAATAGTGGATGTGATAGCAATAGACATCTGTCTACAAGGTTATATATTATTCCAATTTTGTGGACATAATGGGTGGTTTGAATAAAATGATAACGTCCTTCCTGAGAAGGTTTCTTTTTGATACCAGTCTATATATATTTTGTTATTAATAATTTTAAGTGATAAATCTAAGAAATTCAAGCTATGGTTAACCTCTTGTTCGACCGTGAATTTAAGTCTTTCATGATAGTTGTTAAAATTATTCACAATCTGAGTCATATTAGTCATAGAGGTGGCCACTATTATGTCATCCACATAACGAAAATAAAACAAACATTCCAAATTCAACGCTTTGAGAACTGTATCCTCAGATCTTGCATAACCAGGTCTGCAATAATGTGGTGATAACGGTGACCCCATAGGGGTCCCAAACGTCTGTTTATAAATTATGTCATCAAATGTAAAATATGTAGAAGTCAATATGAATTTTATTAACCCCCAAAAATTCGTTTTTCGGTATTTTAGTATTTATTCCAATGTAATCCCATCTATCGTTAATACCGTCAATCGCAAGATCCAGAGGAACGTTCGTAAACAAAGACACCACATCCAAGGAAAACATCCTATCATTCTCATCAATCTTTTTACCAGACAATATGCTGTACAAATCAAAACTATTATTAATATGACTTTTCGTTTGGGTAGGCTAGTTCGTAAGGGTGTTTTGTAAAAACGAAGCCAGCGAGTATAGAGCTGTATCAACCGATGAAACTATGATTCTAACTGGATAGTTTTCCTTATGGATTTTAGGTAATCCATACGCTTTTGGAAGGAGAGAATCACTACAACGTAATTTATAATATTCGTTTTTTGAAATATAATCTTCCTTAACAAAATTTTTAACAAAATTAATCATCGGATAGAACACATCATATCTAAGGGGAGCATTATAGAGAGACAGGCCAACATAGAAAGAACAAAAAGTATAGGAAATGACTCGGTCAATAAAAAATTCTTTGTCATTCCGTATATAGATGGGATCTCAGAAATGATTGTTTCCTCGGTAAAAAATAAAAATTGTATGGTAGGGTATAGATGTCTCAACAAACTGGATAATATTATTAAAGCGCAGAAAGATAAAACTAAACATCCATGCAATTCGAATGTGGTTTATAAGATCAGTTGCAATAATTGTAATGCATCTTATGTAGGCCAAACAAAGAGGCAATTGCAGACGCGAATGAAAGAACATAAAAATAATATTAGATTGGACTCAACGAAACATTCAGTAATTTCTGAACACATAATAAATGAACATCATACTTTTAATTGGGACAATGTTAAGATCATGACAACGAAAATAATTATTATAAAAGACTCATTTCTGAGATGCTACATATCAAGGAACAAAAAAATGGACTAAATTTAAACAAAGATACTGAGTTACTTAGCGAGTCGTATTTTGATATTTTGGATATATTAGCGAACAAGAAATAATAATAGGACAAATAGGACATTAACGAGTAAAACATAGATATTAGATCATATATAAACACGCACGCTCTCCGATCAAGTAGAGTTTAAAATGAGCTGTCTTTCTGTATTGTTGGTTTGTTATGTGTCATCCTTAATAACTGTTAATAAGTAGCAAAATTGTCAAGAAGAACGATGATATGTAAGCATACTACCAATTGTAGGGGATACATATTATAATTTGGACATACGTTGATCGGTAATTTTTATTAATCGCAGCGCCTACGGAACGGGTTAATTTCTCGCATATTAACGATGAAACTATCCGAGATCTGAACAAAATCAGGGATCATATCGAGGCGAACATTGTTGGACAGGGCGGATTGAAACACGCGTTAATTGCTCAAAAACTCTTGATTCTGAATAACTATAATTAAATTTCGATATTATGTGAATTGTAAGAATTTATATTTCAATAATTATACTGAAGAAGACCGCGTGCGGTCGAAACGTTTATAGAATGATTGTAATTTGCGTTAGTTTTAATATAATGACTGTAGTTTTATAATTTATACATGTAATAAATGGTAGTTGACTGAACATCTCGAATTTCAGCTCGATAAGTTGGCCTTATATTTATCACTTTGATTTTATTTATATTTTATTTTTTAGTCCATATACTTATAATTTAAAAGGGAACAAGAGGTAAGGACATTTAATCTAAAATAATTACTTATTTGATAATATTTTTTAATTTATTAAAATAGTATAAATTTACATTTGTGTGTATGTGTGCGTATAAATTAAAAATATATATAAAATATAAAAATTAAAATATGAAATATATATACGAGGGTTACTATTTATATTTCGGGAACTGGCAACACTGATATCATGTGAATCCATCTGACGGTTCCATCGTAAAGTTTGACATTTTTGACGATATACGGTACTCAGAACATTTGTGTCATTCGGACGCTATTTGTTTATTTTATATTTAGTTGAAAGTTTCGTCTTGGCAAAAGATGGAACTGAATCGTGAACATTTTTGTGCGATGATTTTTTACGACTTTCGACGTGGATTATCACAACAAGAGTGCATCAATCAACTTAATTTGACTTTTGGTGATGGAGCTCCATCAAGAACCACTGTGTATCGCTGGTATAGTGAATTCAATCGTGGTCGTAGTTCGCTGTCCGACGAGTTTTGTGAAGGTCGTCCAAAATCGGCTGTAGTGCCAGAAAACAACGATGCTGTGCACGAAATGATTAAGCAAGATCGTCATGTAACCTATTGTGAGATTGAGGCATCCCTAAGCATTAGTTTCACCAGCATATATGTGGGAATGAATAAAGTACACATGTAGTATGCGTGAGCGAGTGTGTGCACGTGATGGGATGAGTGATAGAAGAGAGCGACAAGAAAAGAACGCGAAGACAATTTTTAAAACAAGATTCCAAACTTGAAAATAAGCCAAATAATGGACATGTATGTGTATGCGTGATGAATGCGTGATAAATGCGTGTATGAGAACAGAACACTTCGCGAGCGATCTGTACTATTTGCTGTCCTTCAATAAATCGTTATAAATCCAACATCCTACATATGGTATATGCGATTTTACATGAACACTTAGTTGTGCGACAGTTATGTTCGCGTTGGATCCCACAAAATTTGACAATCGCTCAAAAAAAAGGCTCGTGTCGATTGGTGCAAAGAAATGCTTAAGAAATACAATCGCGGTGCTTCAAAAGACGTTTATAAAATCATGACAGGTGACGAATTATGGATATATTCGTATGAGCCCGAAAGTAAAGTAGCAGTCGACTGTATGGGTGTTCCAAGATGAACCAAATCCAACAAAAGTTGTTCGCGCACGAAGCACTTCAAAGAAAATGGTGGCTTGTTTCTTCGGAAAAACTGGTCATATTGCAACAGTGCCTATAGAGGATCGTAGAACAGTAAATTCTGAGTAGTACACAACCATCTGTTTGCCAGAAATCTTCGGTGAAATAAGGAAAACAAACAAGAGACGTCGGATTGTTCTTCATCATGACAATGCGAGCTCTCACACATCGGTTTAAACAAGAGACTATTGAGCACTCAAAACATCGAATTGATGGGTCATCCGCCGTACAGCCCTGATTTGGCACCCAATGATTTCTTTTTATTCCCATCCGTAAAGAATAAACTGCGTGGTCAACGTTTTTCATTGCTCGAAGAAGCTATTGAAGCGTTCAAAAATCATGTTTTGGAGATACCTCATTCGGAATGGAATAAATGCTTTGAAAATTGGTTTAAGCGTATGCAAAAGTGTATCGATCATCGTGGCGAGTACTTTAAAAAACAATAAAAATATATTTGCAGCTTAACTATTTGTTTTTGTTTTTATTCTCGAAATATAAATAGTAACCCTCGTAATATAAAATATAAATATAATATATACAATATACAGAAATATATAAGATATAAAAATTAAAATATAAACTATAATATACAATATAATATACATTATAACAAAATATATATATATATATATATATAATATGTACATTTTTTAAATTTATGATGGATTTGGACGATGAGGTGATCCATGTGGATGATAAAGTCGTGATCCTTGATGCGGAAGAAAAGCCAGACAATGAGTCCTTGAAAGCTTGATCAGGTGGTGCGGCAACTCCTACATTATAGAAAAATTTATTATATATTTTTTTAATTAATCAATAATTTAAAAAGTACTTACATCAATTGCAACGTTGGACAAATATTCTAGGTGAACATGGTATCCAGTGAGCTGTACCATTGCGCAGCGTTGACGGGCGCAGCGGTGGCGATGGCGACGGCGGCAATTGCGAGGCAGCGAGTAACTCCTGCATCATAGAAAGAAATTTAAATAATTATATATATTTTATTTTATTAATTAATAAATATTTTAATACTTACATGAATTGCACGCTGGACATATATTTCTGATGAACATAATATCCAGTGGGTTGTTGCAATCGCTGCACCACCGCTCCAGCAATTGTTCGTATCGTCCCGTTCTGTGAGTACGAACGACATCAATTTCGCGTACAGATCTCAAAATCTCATGAAACACAACATTTTACCAGGTCATGGACAATAATAAACATGTATCGAACATATTCAAACTTCATCGTCCATGGTGAGGATCTCCGCTGTGTCGAGATGTTGCGCACGGTGATCTCGAGTGATGTCGCTGCACTCATTATCATAATCGGAATCTTGGAACGGGACAATCTCTGTATCTGACCCAGCTTCCAAGGACTCATTGTCTGACCCTTCTTCGATGCTCGATCCGTCATCATGCACTTCTTCCTCATCAAGGATCATGACTTCATTGTCCACATGGATTACCTTATTGTCCACATCCATCACCTCATCATCACTAATAATAATTTCTTTACACTCCATTTTTTTAAATGTATTCTGTGACTGTCAGAATTTTTATGACAGATGAATCGCAGACACCGCAGGATTAAAAAGACTCTCATTAAAAAGAGTAGGGGATGCATGAATGCTGACTCCGTACTTGAGATAAGAAGACAAAAAGTCTTATGATAAAAAAGAATTATATTTACAATCGAAACCACATTCGAACATCGATCGCACCACATCCGAATCATGTCCGAACGTCTATCAAACGTCAATCAACCATGTTCGAACCACGTCCGAACGTCGATCGACCACGTCTGAACCACGTCCGAACGTCAATCAAACAACGTTCAACCACGTCCAAACCACGTTCGAACCTTAATCGAACCGCGTTCGTACCATATTCAACTATATTAAGCAATAATTAACATATAAGAATGATGTCACATATAAAAATGATGTCACAGAAATTGATATGTTCCACGTTCGAACCTTACTCGAACCGCGTTCGTACCATATTCAACTATATTAAGCAATAATTAACATATAAGAATAATGTCACATATAAAAATGATGTCACAGAAATTGATATGTACATGTGTCAAAACATGTAAGAGTGCTGAAAGTAATATGTGCACGTGCGGAAATACGTGTACATCATTGAGAACGAGAACATCGTTCCGCTACGTCTTTCGGAGCAGAAAAGAGAAAGACACGTCAATTTGCTGTACGTGGAGGACGAAAACAGTGTCGGGCATTTCGCGTGCATAAAGAATCTGTTTCGCCTCGTGAGCTCGCAACTGAGCAAACAGAAATGTAGAAAATATATCTGCGATCGGTAAGTATATAGTATATATATATATATATATATATATATATATATATATATATATATTTATAATTAATTAATGAAAGGCTCGTATAAATTAAACAAAATTAAACAATCATATATAGTAGGCCAACTAAACGAGCAAATAAATAAGATGTAAAAATTTTTTTATTAATAGTTAAATCATTAAATTAACATTCCGTTACAGAATCGATATAAATTGTAAACGTTTCGACTGCACTACAGTCTTTATCAATACATAAAAATTAAATATTAAAATATAAAGTTAGATGTTAAAAATACAAAGTTAGTTAAATATTAAAATATAAAATTGAAACGATTCTTCGCTGTTGACCAATAGATATGCAAGGCGATTGGTCTGAGATGCCAAGTTATGCGACATTTGAGCATGCTACGGATATAATACGCGAATTAAATCAATGTCAGAAAATATTAAAAAATCTTTCAACTTACATTATCGTTTTAACAAGTCCTTTTCCCCGATATTTCAAGTGTGTGTTGCGAAGTCTGAATACCAAATGTCAAAATAGAGAGCGTGATGTATTTATTTATTACCAATGTTTTTTCTAAATTATGATTCAGCAAATTTTTTAAGTATGTCAAAATAACTACTGTCTAACAATTCGGTGTCTGTATTTAAATTAATTCCATTTTTCTGTTCTTTAATGTGGATCATTTCAGATATTAGTCTTTTTTGGTAATTCTTTTCATGATCCATAATTTTAATATTGTCCCAGTCAAATGTATGTTGTTCGTTTAGAATGTGTTCCGTGATAACCGAATGTCTAGCAGAGTCTAATTTAATAATCTCTAAAAACTCACCTTTAAAAAAAGGTAAAAAAAGGCGACCAGTTAAGGGCACGCCATTAACAAAAATTATCCATTGCAAACCCATGTAGAATCCTATCCTATTGCAAACCCATGTAGAATCATACCCATTGCAAACCTATGTGGAATCCTATGAAAAATTAACCATTGCAAACCCATGTAGAATCGTACCCATTGCAAACCTATGTAGAATCCTATGAAAAATTAACCATTGCAAACTCATGTAGAATCCTATGAAAAATTAACTATTGCAAACCCATGTAGAATTGTATTAAAAATTATCCATTGCAAACTTATGTAGAATCCTACATTGCAAACCCATGTACAATAGAATTGTATGAAAAATTATCGATTATAAACCCATGTACAATCGTAACAAAAGTAATGAAATAAAAAAAAAATTGCGCCAAGTGAAAGTAGAAACTTGTACCAGTGGAAAATTAAAGTTGCAGACATATATAGAGTCGTATAATGAATCAGTAAAAATTTAAATTTGCAAATGTAGAATCGTACCATAAAAAAACTTATCTTTTAAAAAAAAAGATAAACAAGATGCCAAGTCCATGCGCCATGTGAAAAAGAAATAAAAAAATTTTAGTTAAAAAAACTGGGAGCGCTGCTAAATAATATTCTAACAATATTAAAATTAAATTGTTACTTTTTAACTCATTACAGTTATAATATGTTTTGTGTTTAAATTAATTAATGTTACTTTAAGGTGCATTGTAATTTTGAAACTTAGCAGCGCGCCCAGTTTTTTTAACTAAAATTTTTTTATTTCTTTTTCACATGGCGCATGGACTTGGCATCTTGTTTATCTTTTTTTTGAGAGAGAGAGAGAGAGAGAGAGAGAGAGAGAGAGAGAGAGAGAGAGAGAGAGAGAGAGAGAGAGTTAGCCAACATAGCCAAGACTGAAATTCTTAACATAGAGATATTTGATTTATATAGAACTTTAAACTCACTTAATAAAAAACGGTCAAGACAATTCCAAATTCTCCAAAACCTTTTACCATCTTATATCTGGCAGGAGATTTTAAATCACCATTGTAACTCCTTTTCTTTGTTCAACCAAAAATTATATCTCATACATAAGAAAAAATTCCTATGGCTACGTAAATCGCATGAAACAGAGTACATTAAAAATATTGATCCTATCGAATTAAAAACAACATCTTCGACAAATATTGTTGATAACACTGTTTCTGCCAACAGTTTTCGTTATGTTACACATAACCCTTTACAACAAACTAACCAGAAATGGTTTATTAATTTAACTGATAAAAAAATTCCCCCCAATGTAACCAATCTATTACAATTGGGAGGTGAATTTAGTCTCCCAGTTAACTTAAATAAAAAAGTAGTTATACACGAATTCATCAAAGATATAGAAAGCAATTCTAACGGGATCAGAAATCTCACTTCGATTCGTAATGCTGCCATTCCACAATTTTCATTATTTTTAAACAATAACGACAAAAAAACGGACATACAAGAAAAATTATTTCACATGCATAAAGACACAATTAAATTCTGCAATCAAAATCCTAATATTTTATTTACCAGAGCAGATAAAGGCAGCATTACAGTCGCACTAGAAAAAGAATTTTATATAAAAAAAGTTGAGAGTCTCCTAGAAGACGATTCTACGTATACCATAGTTAAAAACAATCCAACAACAAAAATAAAAAAAGACCTCAATATTTGTTTAAAAAAATGGTTGAAAAAAGACTTCATCAACAAAAAAGAATATTATTATTTATTTTCAAGCGACTCTCTTCTTCCTAAAGCTTATGGGCTCCCCAAGATCCACAAGGAAAATATTCCTTTTAGATTAATAGTTTCCTCAATAAATACTTCTCTATATAATATTGCTTCTTTCTTTCATAAAATTTTAAAAGATAGCCTTCCTAGAGCGGACAGTTTTGTAAATAACAGTTTTGATATATGCAACATTCTATCAGGGAAAACAATACAAGATACCGACATAATAGCTTCATTGGACGTTGTTTCATTATTTACTAATGTTTCCGTAGATCTTGCATTAAACGGCATCAACAATAGATGGCATTTTATAGAGTCACACACAAAGATTCCCAAAAATGAATTCATAGGTATGATAAAATTTATATTAACTTCTACATTTTTCACTTTTAATAACATAACTTACAAACAAATTTATGGGACTCCTATGGGTTCCCCACTTTCTCCGATCATTGCCGATATAGTCATGCAGGACTTGGAAACATTAGTAATTAGTAATTTAAATTGCGAAATGACTTTCTATTTCCGTTATGTAGACGACATTATTTTATGCACTTCCGCTGACAATATTACATATGTTTTGAACGAATTCAACAATTATAACGATAGACTACAATTTACATTGGAAAAGGAGGATAATCGTTGTATAAGCTTTTTAGACATAATGATCAAAGTAATAGATAACAAAATTTATTTAGATTGGTATCACAAAAAGACATTCTCAGGTAGATTACTTTCATTTTTTTCAAATCATCCGACTTGTCATAAAATAGGAACAATTTATAACTTGGTAGATAGAGCTTTATTACTATCACATCCGCAATTTCACAAAAAAAATATAGAGAAAGCTATTAACATTTTGCTATCCAACGGTTATCCTCTTGATCTAATTTTCACAGAAATAAAACGCAGATTAAAAAATCTCTCAACTAAGAAATTTAACAAGCCTAATAATAACAATATAACAGATACTAATAATACTAATACTAACATTAAATATTTTGTCATACCATATATAGAATCAATATCTGAGAAAGTTGCTTCAGCAATAAGAAGACCTGACGTAGTGGTAGGATATCGTTGCATTAAAAAATTAAATGACTTCATAAGAGTTCAAAAGGACAAAAATAATTGCCCCACGAATTCTAACGTTATTTACAAATTGAATTGCAACGATTGTGACGCCACATATGTCGGACAGACAAAAAGACAGCTAGGAACGAGACTTAAAGAACATAAAAATAATATTAAATTAGACTCTGCTAGACATTCGGTTATCACGGAACACATTCTAAACGAACAACATACATTTGACTGGGACAATATTAAAATTATGGATCATGAAAAGAATTACCAAAAAAGACTAATATCTGAAATGATCCACATTAAAGAACAGAAAAATGGAATTAATTTAAATACAGACACCGAATTGTTAGACAGTAGTTACTTTGACATACTTAAAAAATTTGCTGAATCATAATTTAGAAAAAACATTGGTAATAAATAAATACATCACGCTCTCTATTTTGACATTTGGTATTCAGACTTCGTAACACACACTTGAAATATCGGGGAAAAGGACTTGTTAAAACGATAATGTAAGTTGAAAGATTTTTTAATATTTTCTGACATTGATTTAATTCGCGTATTATATCCGTAGCATGCTCAAATGTCGCATAACTTGGCATCTCAGACCAATCGCCTTGCATATCTATTGGTCAACAGCGAAGAATCGTTTCAATTTTATATTTTAATATTTAACTAACTTTGTATTTTTAACATCTAACTTTATATTTTAATATTTAATTTTTATGTATTGATAAAGACTGTAGTGCAGTCGAAACGTTTACAATTTATATCGATTCTGTAACGGAATGTTAATTTAATGATTTAACTATTAATAAAAAAATTTTTACATCTTATTTATTTGCTCGTTTAGTTGGCCTACTATATATGATTGTTTAATTTTATATATTTATATTTATTACACGTAAATTATATAAAAAAATAATTTTAATTAAAATTTTTAATATTTTCAGATGTTTACACTATTTTGGAGCGGCGGATAAATTGGCGGCGCATACGGTAGACTGCGGAAAAATAAACAACTGCGCTATCAGACTACTGAGCAACAAGGACAAGTGGCTCAGTTTCGACAGCTACACGAGGAAGGAGCGGCTTCCGTTCGTCATGTACGCCGATCTGGAGTGTGTTTTGGCAAAGACTGAAGATGCCAAAAATTATCAACATTACCAAGTATTCAGCATCGCATACTACGTACAGTGTTCGTTATCCGCGTATAATTCCTGCCGTAGTGTCGATTGCGTCGCGTGGTTCGCCGAAGAACTAAAAACTTTAGCAATCCGCGTAAAAAATATTTTAACAACCAATGTCCCCATGGTAAAATCTGTAGATACGTTCAATTTATTGACATGGAAGGGCGTTTTTCCGTATGAATATATAGACTGCGTGGATAGATTGCAAGATACGTGTTTACCGCCGCGCGAATAATTTTACAGCTTCCTGACCGATGACACAGTATCCAAAAGTGATTACGCACACGTCGAGAACGTATGGAACTGATTCTCCCTTTGAACGCTAGGCGAATATAGCGATTTATATTTAAAAATTGATATTTTGTTATTGGCAGACATATTTGAAAATTTTCGCGACAGTTGTATAAAAAGTTACGGACTCGACCCCGCGTATTACTATACTCTCCCAGAATATACATGGGACGCCATATTAAAACACACAAATATTACTGTTACGTCCTACGGCTCCACGATTCTTTCGGAGAATGTAAGACGATATTCAAGATATCGCAGACCCGCAGATAAGCCACGATGTGATAGGCGAGGCAAAACAATCTTTGTGCCTAAGAAAATATAAAACTATAACCCACTGTTCTTTTCAACGAACCACTTGAGAACCAATAAGTTTTTCAAAGGGTAACTCTAAACAATCCTCGCCTGACAGATCAGCGATATCTGTTTAAGTCACAAGCAACAAACATATCAACCTCCCTTGATAAGAACAAATTCTCCATTGGTCGAAACCTAAGGCTCTAAATAAAAGCCTTAACCAATTGTATTAATTTTCAAAGTCAATGAGACGCCTCCAGACCTAAAGGGCGTCGTCGAAAATTTTCCTATTTGTTGGGAAATATTAACAAACCAATGGAGAAGAAGGAGCAAGGAGCTTTATATACAAGTGACACCGCTCGAGCAGGGCAGATAGTTTAAGTGCAGAGAACCTTTTTCTTTGAGTCCCACGCGAAGTTCGTACTTAGAGTTCTCGCTAAACGCGCACCTTAACTTGAACTTGTGAGTGCAATTCGCCACCTGATCGCCAACACTAGCGAAGAACACCAGCCGAGATTCCAGAGCTTGGGTTCGAGTCGAGTCAACATCGCTCTCAATAAATAGTAAGTCCTCTCAATAATTACTCGTTACTTTCCAAATAATTCTTAGACCTCAAATTGAGATACTTATAAATGTGTTTCCTTTTCTTTTCTGATTTTAATCAGCATCTCCCTCTATCCCTCTTACTTCCTCCAAAATCATAGTGGATTTCCTGCACTAGCAGAGAGATCCGTGGTTTTCTTCCTCTCATTTGAAAAGCACAGTGGATTTCCTGCACCAGCAGAGAGATCCGTGATTTTCCTCCGCTTCCTTGAAAATCATAGTGGATTTCCTGCACTAGCAGAGAGATCCGTGGTTTTCTTTCTCTCATTTGAAAAGCACAGTGGATTTCCTGAATTACTGAAAAGATCCGTGGTTTTCCTCACCTCCTTCGAGAATCATAGTGGATTTCCCGCACTAGCGGAGAGATCTATGGTTTTCTTTCTCTCTCAAGCTTCCTTTTCCCTTTTTTTTATTTGTTATTATTTTATTTTATTTTATTTTGCCTCTCCTTTTCTCTTCTCTCGGGAACCTAAGAATTATTTGGATACTCGGATAGTCCAAATTCGGTTATTTTTAAATTGTTCACATCCGTAGTAGACATTCCTAAGAACCGAAAGTCGCGAGCTGCCGTAAAGCACGTCCAGAACTGACGGAATCGCCGGTTGAGGCGAGAAGTGGTACGGGTCGCGCCAGGGGCTCTCACAGCTGATCTCACCCGAGTTCGTAGGGTCTCTTGGGGACGATACCCGGCGAATCCTTTCTCCCCTCTCCGAACTCCTTGACTCTCCCAGGTCCCCGTCTCCCCTCCTCATAAACTTTCATGATTCTCTTCCAAGCTTCCCCGCATCTTTCGAGATCGAAACAATCGACCTCGTAGATGATACAGAAGAGGAAGCAACCCATCCCGTAGAATCCTTACCAGCTCCTTCCTCACCACTATTCCCTTACACGCAACCATGCGAATGTGAGAACCATAGTATCCCCCCAGAGATTCCCCTTTGTTTCCACGGCACCTTCTCCTTTCTAAAAAGACAACCAAGGAACAAGACCATTTTCCGTTGAGAATGATCTTGTCGAATGGATTGTAAATAGCTTCCCCGCTCCCGATTTCCCCCTCCCCGAAGACAAATCTGTTTTGGCGCTGACGGTTTTTACGATGAGGAATACCTCAGACGCCTAGCGGAACTGTGTCCTCCTGGCACCCTCATTCCTTTTGTTATCCCGAATTTCTCAGCCCCTCTGGGATGTCCCGTAGAGTTTCTTAAATATTTCCTCCCTCTTCTCTTTTCCGAAACTTCCGATTTCCCATGACCTCTACCACACACCTACTTACATGTGTAGTATTAATTATTATTATTATTATTAAGCTCTTATTGTAATACTCAATCGGGATATTAATACCTTTTTACATTTACTCTCTCCTTCGTTATCCCGATTGAAGACCTCCGTACTCATGTATCACCCGCGAATCACATGCACGCACGCACGCACACTCACACGCACCTTCATGTACGTTTTGCGTAGGATTAATGTCTGTAAATTTAATATTTCTTATGTATAAAATTTTTATTTAAAAATTTTATTGGTGATAACGGGTCCCAAAAGTCTGTTTATAAATTATGTCATTAAATGTAAAATATGTAGAAGTCAATATGAATTTTATACCACATAAAAATTTGCTTTTCGGTATTCTAGTATTTATTTCAATGTGATCTCATCTACCATTAATACCGTTAATCGCAAGATCTAGAGATACGTTCGTAAATAAAGAAACCACATCTAAAGAAAACATCTTATCGTTCTCATCAATCTTTTTACCAGACAACATGCTGTACAACTCAAAACTATTATTGGGACCCCTATGGGGTCTCCGTTATCACCAATTATAGCTGACCTGGTTATGCAAGATCTTGAGGATACAGTTCTTAAAGCGTTAAATTTAAAATGTTTGTTCTATTTCCGTTATGTAGATGACATAATACTGGCCACTTCTATGACTAATATGACTCAGATAGTTAATAATTTTAATAACTATCTGATTTTTCTGAATTTTAATAAATATCTGAAATAATCTACATTAAAGAACAGAAAAATGGAATTAATTTAAACAGAGACACCGAATTGCTAGACAGTAGCTATTTTGACATACTTAAAAAATTAGCTGAATCATAGTTTAGAAAAAACATTGGTAATAAATAAATACATCACACTCTCTACCTCGACATTTGTTATTTAAACTTCGTAACACACTTGAAATGTCGAGAAGAAGAACTTGTTAAAACAATAATGTAAGTTGAAAGATTTTTTAATTTTATCTGATATTAATTTAATTCGCGTAAAATATTCACAGCATGATTAAATATCGCAAAACTTGGAATCTCAGACCAATCGGCTTACTCATCTATTGGTCATCAGCGAAGAATCGTTTAACTTTGTATTTTAATGTTTAACCAACTTTGTATTTTAATATTTAACTTTGTATTTTAATACCACAATCTGCACTTCATTCCTCTCGACCAATAGAGCCAAACGCGATGTTATTGCGACAATTAAGAAAGATAGAAAATTTGCAAACTAAGGAATTTGAATCCTATGGTTGGGATCTCAAAAATTCCCCTTGTTCCTTCTCTTAACATCCCCTGTAAAGAAATAGGCGAGAAAAATATTGGTCCGAAAGTCGGCTGAATCGGGAAGCCGACAATTTTTCAGCCGACTTTCGGACCAATATTTTTTTTGGCTATTTTTTTACAGGGGATGTTAAGAGAAGGAACAAGGGGAATTTTTGAGATCCCAACCATAGGATTCAAATTCCTTAGTTTCCAAATTTTCTATCTTTTTTAATTGTCGCAATAACATCGCGTTTGGCTCTATTGGTCGAGAGGAATGAAGTGCAGATTGTAGTTTTAAAAATTAAAGAGCTGACTTAAAAGTATTCTTATTATTGTTTGTATTTTAATATTTGATTTTTACGTATTGAAAAAGACTGTAGTGCAGTCGAAACGTTTACGCTGTATATTGTTTCTCTAACGGAATGAGAATTTAATTATTTAATTATTAATAAATTTTTAGATCTTATTTAATTGCTCGTTTAGTTGGCCTACAATATTTACCTTTTTTTAAATTTTAATAACTATCATGATAGACTTAAATTCACGGTGGAACAAGAGGTTAATTGTACCTTGAATTTTTTAGATTTATTACTTAAAATTATTAATAACACAATATACATAGACTGGTATCAAAAAGAAACCTTCTCAGGAAGGACTTTATCATTTTATTCAAACCACCCATTATGCCACAAAATTAGAATAATATATAACCTTGTAGACAGATGTCTGTTGTTATCACACCCACAATTTTTCAATAAAAATTTGGAGTTAATCATTAATATACTCATAAGCAATGGTTACCCTCTTGATCTGATCTTTAACAAAATTAATCGTCGGATAGAACACATCATATCTAAAAAAAGCATTATAGAGAGACAAGCTAACATAGAAAGAACAGAAATTATAGAAAAGGATTCAGTTAATAAAAAATTCTTTGTCATTCCGTATATAAATAGGATCTCAGAAATGATTGTTTTCTCGGTAAAAAATACAGAGTGTATTGTAGGATATAGATGTCTCAACAAACTTGATAATATTATTAAAGCACAGAAAGATAAAACTAAACATCCATGCAATTCGAATGTGGTTTATAAGATCAGTTGCAATAATTGTAATGCATCTTATGTAGGCCAAACGAAGAGGCAATTACAGACGAGACTAAAAGAACATAAAAATAATATCAGGTTGGACTCAACAAAATATTCAGTAATTTCGGAACACATAAGAAATGAACACCATACATTTAATTGGGATAATGTAAAGATTCTGGACAACGAAAATAATTACTATAAAAGACTCATTTCTGAGATGCTACATATTAAAGAACAAAAAAATGGGCTAAATTTAAACAAAGATACTGAGTTACTTAGCAAGTCGTATTTTGATATTTTGAATAAATTAGCGAACAATAAATAATAACAAGACAAATGGGACATTAACGGTTTAAACATAGGTATTAGATCATATATAAACACTCACACTCTCCGATCAAGTAGAGTTTAAAATAAGCTGTCTTTTTATATTGTTGGTTTATCGTGTGTCATCTTCAATAACTTTTTTAAAACGTGGTTAAAATTGTCAAGAAGGACGATGTTAGGTAAGCATATTGCTAATTGTTGGGGATATATATTGTAATTTCGATATACGTTAATCGTTAATTTTTTATTAATCGCAGCGCCTACGGAACGTTTTAATTTCTCGCTTATTAACGACGAAACTTTTCGAGATCTGAATCAAAATCAAAGATCATATCGAGGCGAACATTGGTTCGACATTTTTCCTACACATGATGGATTAAAACACGCGTTAACTGCTTATAAACTTTCGACTCTGAAGAACTAAAATTAATTTTCGACATTATATAAATTTTTTTATAATTTTATATTTTAATAATATATTGAAGAAGACCGCGTGCGATTGAAACATTTATTTTAGAATGACTGTATTTTTGCGTTAGTTTTAATATTCAATGATTGTAACCTAATAATTTATACATGAAATAAATATTATTTGATTGAACAACTCGAATATTCAGCTCGATAAGTTGGCCTTGCATTTATCACTTTTTGTTTTTCAATATACGAGCGAAACTTTGTATCAATTTATTTCTAATCTCTAATTATGAATTTAGCTCTATATAATTAATTGAATAAAAAATCCCACTCTCGTTCCTTCCCAAACCAGAAGTCGCACAAGGTCCCATCCCGAGCAAAAGAGATTAAATTCTCTTGCTGAAAAAAGATCTCCGACGACTTTTTAAAATAGAGTAATAATGACCTGCTCGGTTGTTGACCTATTTGGGCCTTCGCACGTTTGTTCGGGTCGGACAGATGCACCGTTCGGCGTCGTTCGACAAAAAAAAGTAGTTACGTCCTTCCTCTGATTCTTCCTTTCTTGAGTCTGAACGTAACATTACATTCGAATTATTAACCGACATTGACATAGTAATGTTTATCGAACGGGGTATATGCGGCGGTCTTAGTCAATGTTCCAATAGATACGCGCATGCTAATAACAAGTACATGCAATCGTACGACCCATCGAAACCTTCATCCTACCTCATGAATTTTGATGTGAATAATTTGTACGGATGGGCAATGTGACAGCAATTGCCGTATGCTGATTTTCAATAGGTCGACGACGATGTGTCGAATTTCGACGTAACATCTATCGCGCAAGATTCGCCTACAGGTTATATTCTCGAAGTAGATTTAGAGTATCCGCAGCATCTTCATGATGCGCACATTGACCTACCGTTTTACCCGACGCGCGATAAGCCGCCCGGGAGTATAAACTCCTCGCAACGCTTTACGATAAGAAGCGCTACGTCATACACTATCGTAATCTGCAGCAGTGCACGCGCCACGGGCTACATATAACAAAAATATACCGCATACTACAATTCACACAGTCAGCGTGGCTTCGAAAATACATCGAACTCAACACATAGTTTAGAACGAAAAACGATTTTGAAAAAAATTTATATAAATTAATGAATAATGCGGTATTTGGCAAGATGATGGAAAATGTGCGCAATCATGTGGACGTAAAACTAATAACAAAGTGGGACGGACAATCCGGCGCGGAGGCAATGATCGCGAAGCCAAATTTTCATAGTAGAAGCATATTTTTGGAAAAATTGGTTGCCGTAGAATTACGCAACCTCGAAGTTAAAATCTATAAATCAATCTATGTCGGCATGTGCATACTCGACATATCGAAAATATGTCTTTATGAATTTCACCATGAATACATCCCAGCAAACACAGTATATAAATGTTATATACTTAAGCATGTTACATGTAACGTATGTTAGTTGTAATTTCCCACTCATAGATGTAACATTTTTAATATTACATATATTACATTGTAGTTATATTGTCATTATATCTCAAGATAGCACTGACTTATCAATACATCAATGTGCTATTTGGTATATAATTACAATATAACTACAATGTAATATGTTATATTAAAATGTTACATCTATGAGTGGGAAATTACAACTAACATGGATGTTACATGTAACGTACACGTTATATTACCTGTTATATTCCGTTTTATTATAGCAATGTAACAATTATATATCGGTGTTTGCTGGGATGTTACTGCTTTATCGTGACAAATGCTGGGTAATGTACACTGACACAGACAGTCTAATTTATCAAATTAAATGCGAAAACATCTATGAAAATTTGAAACGCGATATCGCCAGATTTGATACAAGCGATTACGCTACAAATAATGCGTACGGTATACCGCTCGCGAATAAAAAGGTGCCGGGTCTGATGAAGGACGAGAATAACAGCGCGATAATGACCGAATTCGTCGGGCTTAGAGCAAAAATGTACGCGGTGAGGGTGGGTAGTAAAAAGGACACGAAGAAGGCAAAAGGTGTGAAAAGTAATGTCGTCGCGAGAATGATAACATTCGACGATTGTACGCGCTGCCTTAATGACGAGATTAAAATGACGCGACAGCAGTCGTGTATAAGATCGAAATTGCATAAAGTGTATACCATCAGCGAGACGAAAATTGCTCGAAGTCCCTACGATGACAAGCGGTATGTCGTACCTGATTCGACCGACACCTTACCGTGGGGACATTACCGAATATACCGCTGTAAATTATATTTATTATATTTATTATATTTATTATATTTAAGAGTTTTAACAAGGCTCTGTAATATAAATATAAATTTAACGTATAAGACGGGCAACAAGAGCCAAATCGCGGATGACAATGCGTTATCCTAATGAAACTAAATCATTTTTCGTTAGAATTAAATACCGGTGCACAAGGCACCAAATTTTAACTTGGACACGGCCAAGATTTTAAATATGAAATAATCTCATATTTTGAGATTTAATTTCAATACCCCTTTAACCCCCCTACGGAAAATAAATAAATGAATGCAAGAGAAAAATATAGATCCGAAAATCGCTGAATCGGGAATCGAACCCGAGACCTTTCGCTTGCCGGGCGACTGCTCTTCCAGCTGAGCTATTCAGATCCTTTCGATTCTATACTTTTCTCTGTTATATATATTAATGTTGGTAAACAAACGCATTTTTTAAGCCAGCGTGTATCAAATATAAGAGTTTTAACAAGGCTCTGTAATATAAATATAAATTTAACGTATAAGACGGGCAACAAGAGCCAAATCGCGGATGACAATGCGTTATCCTAACGGAACTAAATAATTTTTCGTTAGAATTAAATACCGGTGCACAAGTCACCAAATTTTTACTTGGACACGGCCAAGATTTTAAATATGAAATAATCTCATATTTTGAGATTTAATTTCAATATCCCTTTAACCCCCCTACGGAAAATTTCATATTTAAAATCTTGGCCGTGTCCAAGTAAAAATTTGGTGCCTTGTGCACCGGTATTTAATTCTAACGAAAAATGATTTAGTTTCGTTAGGATAACGCATTGTCATCCGCGATTTGGCTCTTGTTGCCCGTCTTATACGTTAAATTTATATTTATTATATTTATTACATTTATTAATATAAACCTAAACCATCGATAAGTCTTGGGTTGAATGTAGATAAATTGAACAAAGTAATAACAAGAACCCATTATTCACATACTTCTTTTGAGTCTTCCTCTCTTTCTTCGTTATATGAAATCGAGTTAGATCCTTCAAAATTTAATGTTCCAACAAATCCGCTTAAAGAAATAAAAAATTTGTTAACATCTCGTCTTTTGACATTCCACTTGATGTACAATGTCTTTTATAACTGGGAGAGAATTTTAGTCTACCCATTATTAATAAAAATAACGCGATTATAGATCTAATAAAAAATGTCGAAAATAACATCTTCAAACTACCTCTTAATATTCGATCCGCAGTGAGAAATAGATCCATTACAATTATAAATAAGTTTTCTAATAATACTATTCATTTGACAGAAAATGAAAAATTTTTGATTCGATCTGCTCTTATAACTAATAAGTTTATTAAAGACAATCCTAATATCATTTTCACAAAGGCTGATAAAGGCAATGTTACAATGGCAATTGATAAAGAAGTTTATTTATCAAAAATGAACAGTATATTAAACAATACCAATACCTACTTAAAAGTTAATAAAGATCCAACCAAAAAGGTAATTCATGATCTGCATTCTCTTCTCGTCAGGTGGAAGAACAAGAAGTACATCTCCGAGACCCAGTATAAATCTCTTAATTGCAGACGGCATACTACCGAGAGCTTATGGGTTGCCAAAAATACATAAACCGGACTGCCCTTTCCGTATTATCGTCTCTTTGGTGGATACTCCTCTTCATGATTTAGCAAGATTTTTACACGATATAATCTATAAGTCACTCCCCAAAACTAATACTCGTAGTTATGTTGACAACAGTTTTCATTTAGTAGATAGATTGAATGGATTATGTGTTGAGGAGAATTATAAATTAATTTCCTTGGATGTAATATCTCTTTTTACTAATGTTCCATCAGAATTGGCATTAGCTGGGATTGAGAAAAGGTGGGATTTTATAAAATTAAATTGTGCAATCCCTAAAGATGAATTTTTATTGGCAGTCCGTTTTATTCTTAATTCTACGTTTTTTACATTTGATAATGTTTGCTACCAGCAAACTTTTGGCACACCCATGGCTCCCCTCTGTCACCTGTCTTGGCCGATATCACCTTACAAGATCTGGAATAACAATGGAACCTTAGAATTTGATTGGTTTCATAAAGATACCTTTTCAGGGAGATATCTTAATTTTGAGTCGCAGCATCCCTTTTGCCAAAAAAGAGGCACCGTAATAGGATTAGTTGACAGAGTATGCATGCTTTCTCATCCAAGATTTCAACAGAAAAATTTTGAATTAGTCACCAACATCTTATTGAACAACGGTTATCCGCTAGAAATCATTTTTCGCATAGTTAGAGAGCGACTGGCTTTATTGTTTCAGACTAGACTAAATAAAAATAAAAATAAAAACAACACAATATTTGCGGTTGACAAAAATAATACAATGGACAATGAAACGAGCTCATTTTTTAACATACCTTATATATCGAACATTTCATCTCATTTCAAACAAGCAACCCAGGATCTAAATACAAAAATGTCTTATACAGGGATCAATAAGCTCAGTCGTTACATTAAGGTACAAAAAGACAAAGTTTCTAGTGATTTGCGTAAGAATGTTGTATATAAGATTAAATGTAACGATTGCGATGCATCTTACGTGGGTCAGACGGGGAGACTTTTGAAAACGCGTGTTGGTGAACATAAAAAACACATTACCAGAAATACTTCCCAAAAGTCAGTGATCACAGATCATAGATTGCTAAACCACGAATTCGATTGGGAAAATGTTGAGGTTTTGGATAAGGAGCGTTATCTGGGGAAGAGACTGGTGTCGGAGATGATTGTATAAAAAGACAGGCAAATGGTTTGAACCTGCAGGAGGACACTGAGCGCCTAAGCGAAGCTTACACACCGTTTTTTAAATAGTAAAGAGCTTTCTTAATTGGACTGAGATTTCCTATTTATATATAAAATAACTATTTTTTCTTATTTTCATACAAAATATTTTTTCACTGAATATAACTTAATTTATTTTTATTTTTTTAAATGTAATGTCTAATTTTCATTTGATATTTTAGCAATTTGATCACTTATTAATTTTTAATTTCTAACTTGCGTTTTAATTAATTTGAACTTTAATCTTACCAATGTTAATTGAATTTTCTTAATTCTTTTAGTATTTTTGATCATTTATTAATCTTTAATCTCTAATTTGTAGTGTAAGTAATTTTAATTCTAATTACAGCAATGCTAATTTAGTTTTTTAAATTATTAATTTAGTTACATTACACATAATCTATATTATTGACATTTGGGTTGGTTTTATTTGGTTGACTTTTACATTATTTATGGTTGTCTATTTAAAATTTTATTTTTGGACATTTGTTACATCACATTATATATGGACATTTTAATTTTTATATCTTGATCATTTTATTGTTGTTATTTTGATAATTCATGCCTATATATAGTTATGTTCTTTCTATTTACTTCTACATATGATTGTTTCAAGGTGCTTGCTCGGTGTTCTTTTGTATGTTTGAAATATTGTGACCGAGTTCTCAGTTCTTTGTACAGTCTAATGTAATCCATTGCGTGTTCCGAACGTCTTTTAGAGTCTTTCGTTGTCTGGTGAGTTAAAACCAAAGAAATTTTACTTGGTTTCCAATCAATTTACAACATCAGTGACAGTGAATTCTTGTTGATTAAATAGTGATGGAGAATAACCACCCATCAGTAAAAAAACTCACTCGACAGGAATCGATAGCTGTCTTAACTGCCAAACATGAGGTCTGAGAATAGCTTGCGAGGATGACTGGTACACGAGTGGAGAGGCTTTCTTTAAAATTTTATTAATTGTATGTACGGTCTTTTTCTTGTCGGTGCGTAGTACTTTTTTATGCTTTTTGTTTTATTATATATATATTTTGTTTTTTAGTCCTGAAGATGGCCCAAAGTGTGGAGCCGAAACGTAGATTTAAATAAACAAATAATTATCAAGAATAACTACATCTTTATTCCCCTCTTTGAGTTTAAATATTAAGATATTTGTTTAGTTTGTTAATTATAATTTGGCTCTTATTAGCCGTTTGATACTTTTAATTGTATATATTTATTATATTTATTATTATATTTTTATATTTATTATTTTTATATTATATTATTATATTTTTTTATATTTATTATATGTGTATTTCATATATATAATATTTATATATTGTAAGGATGTATTAATAAGGATTATATATTTTTTTGTTATGCATATATTTCATATATGTTGTACACTATATATGTATTTTATAAAATTGTTGAATAAAATATGATGCGCATTAAATAACATTGTCTTTATGTATCCAAGAGTTGTGAGAACTATCGAATCCCAGCCATTTCACGTAAACTTCGTCACCCCTTCTGCGCAGTACTTTCTCCACGAGGTACACGTCTGGATAAATTGCATGATGCAGCTCGTAAAACACTCCAGCGATAAATGTCTTGCAATAATCCTCGCGTAGATAGCTTACGGGATTAGTATGCTGCACTTTAACAATCTTAAACACCTCGGTTGTCTAATTTGGTGTGTATCCCTTCGCGAAAAGTTGTTTGTACTTGCTAACGTGTACCTGATCACCTACTTTGAACTTTGCCGGGCCAGCGATTTTTACATGATTGTACACGGTAGTCAAGAGTTTATCGGCAATCGCGGGGGTAATGTCGGCGGGTCGCATACCGATTATTCGATACTTGCGTGTATTGTAAGCCGATATGAGGCGCGGCAGCGTGTCGATCCACTAGTATGTGTCATTCAGCGTAAACATCTTCTACATATCGTTCTTTAGCATGCGACTGAATCGCTCGACGACCGACGCCTTCAATACCGAATATGTAGAATAGTGATTAATGCCGTGTTTTCGCATAAGCCGTTGCACATCGGTGTTGTAAAATTTTTTCCCGTTATCAGTTTGCATGTTTTTCGGGGATCTATTGCTATCTCGAATTATCTCGGCGATTGCGTCAGCTGTCTCGCTTCCTCCTTTACTCTTGAGTAGTACAGCCCACGCATACTTGCTCAACATATCGATGACGGTGAGTATGGTGTGGTAACCTCTGTTGAAACGGCAGTACGGACGCATTTCGACAATGTCGGCTTACCACAGATCATCGTATCCCCGCACTATGATATGTTTTCGCGGGAAATTTTTTCTCACTGCCGCATGCAATTCGTTTACCAACTGCCGTCTCTCCAAACTATGCTGCTTGTTGTTCATGTTGCTTTTTAACGGCTGCGTCAGATTCCCGTTCTTTATTTAACGGCCCCGTTAGATTCCCGTTTTTACCCGTTCGTGACCCGTTAGATTCTCGTTTTTATCCGTTCTTAACCCATTCTAGACTCATTAGATTCCCGTTCTTGACCTGTTAGCTATCCGTTCACTCACGTCCTTGACAGTTTGAAAATCGCTCCTGACTCGATCGCAGTCTTTTTCGCAGTCGTTTCTGACCCGTTCATAGCCCGCCCTGGCCCGTTCGCAGCCGTACCTGAGGTGATGGTAGCCTTTAAGTACTTGTTCGTAGCCTCGTTCGCAACCCTTAGTGAATTGTTGATAGCCTCGTTCGCAGCAACCGATAGGCCGTTTACTGCTAAACTTTTCACTGCAGTTTTCGGCGGTCACAAAACTTTCGCTGCTCATTGTAGATTGGTAGCACACTGATAATCCTTTGTAGCTGCTCGACAACTGTTTGCAACTACTCCTTTTAGCTGTCTCACAACTGTTTGATAGACGTTTCTGAGCCAACCACTCATTAGATAGATGTGACAGCTGTTTCTGAGGTAGTGTTTGGCGCACGTAGAAGCCCTTTTATCGCAGTCTCCAACGCTCGTACATCCTTCTCTAACGAAGCCAGCTTCTCATCTGATTCTTTCTGTTGGATCATCAATGTTTTAAAGCACTTTTCCAGGTACAATTTGTTCACGGCATCGATATCCGCTTCAGGTCGCGCTACACGGTGAATCTTGCGCGATCTTGCGTCATAATCTGTAGCAACACGACATTGAGCGTTTTTACACACATCTTCTCATCAATGTGTGCCAATGATCGCCGGTTGCATCAATTCTCCTCTCGAATAATCCAAATTTATTTATAGACATGTCCAAATGCTTTGTAAAGTGTCACGATGGACTGAATAGATTGTCGGGACTCTCGTTTAATTTATAATAATGCCCGCTTCCCAAAGTTCCTCGATTATCGACAGGATCTCGTTGTCGTGCGCGTTGTTACCAGCTTGACGCTTCGCGTCAAGCAATTGTAGGCGATCCACTAGCTCGTTAGGGTCGTCCCAGTGCACGTAATCAACTTTATTGTCAGTTAGCGTCATAGCGCGAGGCATTTCCCTGTCAGATTTTTTCAATTCCACTCGCATCAACGGTCCGATTATATATTTGTACTTGTTCCCCTTGTTACTATTTAATTAACCTCACGCATTATAATTGCGTTTATGCGCGTTTGTCGCCAATAATATACTCTTGTATTTTTGCAAATCGTCCTCTTGGTAAACGATTTAATCGGGCCTTCTCATAAAGATCAACTCGTACAATCCTGGCGTTCTAATGTACCGCACGTCGCCTATGATTATATTGTCATCTTTGTCAATGTCGAATCGCTTGCTGCCGAGCCGCATTTTATCCTTGTCGAAATAGACTCCGTACACATGATCAATCTTTTCTTTTTCATCGGCACCGCGGAGGGCGTTCATGTACTTTTGTCCTAATGGCTCTAAATGCTCTCGCAACATTTTTTTACCTTCCGACGATTGAAATCTGTTTCGAAGGGATATTTCGTCTACAAATGTTTTGGTTATCACAGGTTGTACGTTTTTCGGTGTAGAGGTTATCAGCAGTGAAGCGTCCAATGGCTTCGAAATATTTTGCAGAATATCCTGACGTGCATTTAACCGTTTTCTCATTTTCGGTGTCTCCTCCTTCTTCTCCTCTTGATATCACTTGAAGGGTAAAGTTTTACGTTTTCTCTTTTTCGATGTCTCCCCCTCATACCGCGTCTCGATCTTCACACCGTCGTCGTTGTCGTCGGTGTTAGGCTCGTCTTTCACCAAAATCGTCGCGTTGTCGACAATTTTTTGTAACGGCTCGATAATAGGTTTAAAGTGAGTCTTGACTGCGATATCATCATTGATCTTTCTGGTCTTCAGAGCGCGATGTTTCTTGCGGATCGATTCAGCCGTTTTCGCAATCTCTTTGGTGACCTTTTCACGCTCGCGAATATTATCAGCCATGTAGAGATAGCACTCTGTAGAGTTAGCGTTTTCATCTCCTCTCGACAGACTATCGGCGACGACTAATGGTTCTGCGAACTCGTTAAATCCTTTTCTGTATCGCCCGTTCGTAAGCGAGCTGTCCTTATCTATCACTAGAAATCCATACTTTTGCTGCCAACAAGTACGACATAACTCACCGAAATCCTAATACGACATGTCGGTATTCACGTAATTGTTGTACACGTGCTTCAAATTGGTGGCGTCCTGTTTAAACAGAATTAGCAGGTTCGCGTTGTCGCGTATAAGATGTTTTGGTATTCTTGCGTATGTCTGACAGAGATAGAAGCAGTCGATGTTCGAATGGCGTCCCATTGAGAAGTACTCTTTTATCGCATCTTGCTTGTCGCATGCCACGTCATCAAAGACAAAAATTGAATTTGGACATGCCTCGCTCGGTGGAATGACGTCACTGTTATTGGAGAATGTAAAGTAGCCGATTTCGTCAATCGGCGTCAACAAATCCTCCAGATACCGATATTTCGGTTATTGCAACGATTTCGAGTACACGTACACATTCTCGAAACGCACGCCGTGCGGACTTTCCAGCAGGCTGATCAAAACGTTGGTTTACCGCAATTTGAGGGGTCGCAAACGATCGCGCGTATAGTTGTTGGTAGCATCGTACCGTGTTTGCACACCTTTGTTCACGCTGCAGCGTACTCTGTCGTCGTAATTCATCACTCGTATCGTCAGAGGTTGTCGCACGAATTTCATTTTCCCACTCCAGATTGACCTTGAACGTCCGCCTATTTATAGCTGCGCGGACCCGCGCTTCGCTCATTAATGTCAAGATGTTTGTCCTGCTCTCATGTGCTTCCGATATTCGTGAATTAAGCGCTGAACAGTTGCAATATATTCTTAAGATTGTTTTACTGCAAAAGTGCCGCGATTACGTCCACTACGTGTGGGACAAGCTTCCGGAACACATCAAGGCGAATTCGGAGATTCAGATCTATTGTCGCTGTCTCGAGCATTACAATCGACCGTGGCATCGAACGCACATTGACGGTCCGGCGCCGATGATAAGGGACTGCAGCGAATGTCAACGAAGATAGGCCGAGGTCTATTAAATCGTGCAATAAACGCACTTCCGGTCGAGCTCTATATTCCCGGCTATCAGTTTTGCAATCCGGGCACGCGACTACAGAAACGATAAGCCAGAGGCGATCGAGGTGTAAATCCATTGGACGCGGCGTGCCATGAGCACAATATAGCGTACTCGTGGAACAACAATCTCACCGAGAGACACGCGGCGGATAAGGTACTTGTCGAGAAAGCGCAAACTCGCATCGTCGCGAAGGATTCGAGTCTCGGTGAGAGAGCTGTGGCCACAGCTGTCTGGGCAGCGATGAAAGTCAAGACGAAGCTCGGCTTGGGCTTGAAGACGAAAAAGAGGAAGACGAAGCGGATACTTCCGGCGGTGAAACGAAACGGATTTTTGCCGATTCTACCAATGCTGGGCGCGCTTGGATCTCTGATTGGTGGAGCGGCTGGCGTAGCAAAAGCGGTAAACGACAGAAAAGCCGTACAACGTCAGTTGCAAGAGATACTACGCCATAATCGCGCCATAGAAGATCGCGGCCTGTATTTCGCTCCTTACAAATACGGACGAGGAGCAAGAAAAAAACGTCAAAAAGACGTTAAAAATGCCGCAAGGTGTAATTACCAATATGCGATTGCTACAACTGGCAAAACGTATGCACATTCCGTACTTTAGAGGTGTATTTATGCGCAATAATTTATCGATAAATGGCGCGCAAGAAAATGAGAGCGGTATCGTCAATCTGGACGACACAGATGGCCCTGGCACTCATTGGATAGCGTATACAAAAAGAGGAGATCGCGCTATCTATTTCGACAGTTTTGGCAATCTTCGACCCCCCCGAAGAATTGATGCAATATTTAAATGTGTCGAAAGTGGAATACAATCACATCATATTGTAATCTTATGTTCTTATCAAGAGTATGATCAGAGCATGTGCGGGCAATTGTGCTTGCAGTTTCTTCGAGAAATTGAATTTTAGTTCAACTTGCAGCGAATTTAAAGACTGACATTGCGCTATGTAACTCAGTTTTGTCAACATGTCGCTAACACTAACATTGATTGGGAAGAGTAGCGTTCTCGCGGCGATCTACTTTCCCCCCAGATTTGATCGATCTACTTTCCCCCCCTAGATTTGAGCGACGCGGACTACGAGCTGGGTCTGGCGGATTTTGAAACTTATCACACTATATCAAATGTGAATTCCTCGAATAATAAATTTTATTATGGCAACGACAACGCGGAAATTACGATTTCTGAAAGATCGTATGAGCTGCAAGCGATACATGAATTTTTGAAACGTGCACTTTCCCGGAAACATAATGTTGTTAGTGATAAAATTGCCAACGATGAAGATTATCCGATAGTGCTCCGCGCTAATTACAATATGATGAGAAGCGAGATCAAATGCTCCTATAGAGTAAACTTTAGCATGCCCAACAACATTGGATCGCTGCTGGGATTCTCGAATCGTACAGGGTTTGTCCGGAAAGTAATGCGTCGCATTTTTTTAAAAAAGAATTTATTGATCGCATAGGTAAAACAACGTAAAATTGTTCGAAGTATGACCCTTCTGCGTCAATACATTTTTGCCAACGCGATTTCCATGCGTCATAAGATTTCTGGAACTCCTTGACTGGGATGCTGTTCATGGAGGCCGTCGAAGTAGCTTGTACGTTGTCAACCGACTCGAGCTGTTGTCCTTTGAGCTCCCTTTTCAGCCGAGGAAATAAAAAAAAGTCCGCCGAAATTGGGATTATCTGCACAGAGTTGCTTGAGTTCTTCACAAACTTCCACTCGGTGTTGCTTTTGCGCATCGGTCAACACTCTGGGCACAAGTTTTGCGCAAATCTTCCGCATGGCCAAGTCTTCCGATACAATCTCGTGAACAATCGTTTTCGGCAAGTTCAATAATTCCGACATTAAGCGAACATTCATTCGACGGTCTGAATTCAATAATTGGCGCACACGAGTCACATTGTCGTCCGTTCGCGATGTTGACGGGCGTCCTGCGCGGGCCTCGTCGGCGACCTCCTTCCGACCTTCTCTAAACATCTTGTGCCATCTGTTTGACTGCGATTTGGAAAGGCAATCGTCCCCGAAAACTTTCTTGAGCATTTCAAAAGTTTCCAGCGGCGTCTTGTCCAGCTTCACGCAAAACTTTATCGCATAGCGTTGCTCTATCGTTCTCTCCATCACAAGTTCGACGCGACCACTAAGCAGAGGTTCACAGAATAAGCCGTCCTAACCCTCCAAGCGCATGGAAACAATTGAGCGACCTACCGTTGGAAAGCTAAGGGTACCCCCCTTCCTCCCCAACCGGTCCCATCGCTCTGCGATGTATAGTCGCGTCACAAAAAAATGCGACGCATTACTTTCCGGACAAACCCTGTATACTGCAACCGCGAAAATGGTACGAATCAGACATGCCGATTAATATTATCAACGTGAACATTATCCGCATAGAGTGTAACGTGACCGCGGGTGCATACAGCAACGGTAAACTCGTTCACACGATACATGAATTTTCACCGAAGGTACCACCAGGATATAAGATATCGGAAACGCCGACGCAGATCATTTACCTGCCGATCTTCGCGCGGAGCATTACGGATTTAAAATTACGCATTGTCGACCAGGAGGGACGATTGCTCGATTTTTGAGGAGAAGAGATGACAGTTAGATTGCACGTACGGCAGCGGGTTGCAGCGGCGGCAGCGATAACACGTCGTGCGACGGGATGCTCGTGTTGAATAAAGAACACGAAGAGGGACAACACAATCAGGCCAGCAGCAACATTCGCTAATATCAAATCAACTACCAAGAAACTCACCTCGTCAAACGTTGCGTTTTTACAATCTTTGGGATTTGCGATGCGCGCCATTTGAACAATGACTGAGATTCTCAACATCGAGGAAGAGCCAGTTTTTGATGATCGCATCGTTAAGATTGAGATTCACACATACAACCCGTTTGCCAACACAACATTTGAATACAGCGACGAGATAAGTTTTTTAAAAATCATTTTTTATTTGTGTTCGAAATTGCGTATTAAGTTCAATATAATTTCGGAGTCACGGAGATTGAGTAAATTGTAATACGCAATGTATTTTTGTAACCTGAAAGCTGTGTCGCGTGCATTGTTGCAGATTGCGGTAGTGTATTACGTAACGCTTCTTATCGTATAGCGTTGCGAGAAGCTTTTCTTGCCGCTTGGCGGGCGGCTTGTCGCGTGTCGGGCAAAACGGTAGATCAGTGTGCGTATCATGAAGATGTTGAGGATACTTTAAATCTACTTCGAAGATATAGCCTATAGGTGAATCGAGCGCGATAGATGATACATCAAAATTAGATACATCATCGACCCATCGAAAATCGGCATAAAGCAATGGTTGACACATTGTCCATCCGTACAAATTATTTACATCTAAGTACATGAGGTAGAATGACGGTTTCGATGGATCGTACGATTGCATATACTTGTTATTAGCATGTGCATATCTGCCTGAACATTGACTTAGATCACCGCGTATACCCCGTTTGATAAACATGACCATGTCAATGTCTGTTAATAATTTAAACACAATATTTGTATGTTTTAACATGGCATCCCATGTATATCCTGGAAGGGTATAATAATACGCGGGGTCGAGTCTATAACTTTTAATACAACTATCCCGAAAATTTTCAAAAATATCTGCTAATAATAAGACATCGATTTTCAAATATAGATCGCTATATTCACCTAGCGTTCCAAGGGAGAATCGCTTCCAGACGTTCTCGGCGTGCGCGTAATCGGTCTCGGATACTGTGTCACCGGTCAAGGAACTGTAGAATGATTCACGCGGTGGTAAACGCATATCTTGCAATTTAGCTATACAGTCTATATATTCATACGGAAAGACGCCCTTCCGGGTTAATAAATTAAAATTTTCAGCTGGTAAAGTTTGAAACTGTGATTGTAAAATTTTACATTTGTCTTTATTTAAAAAAGATGCCAATTTATCGAGACTTGTAAGGAGAAATTTATATGAATCTATAAAACGTAATTTTACAAATTCTTTACAATCTTTATTGTTGTCAGTACTATTTACAGTTTTAGTAATTAAGGAAATATATTTTTCTTTTGTAATCGGAAGTAATTCGATGCTCCCTTCGAACGCTGTAGCTATATCTTCAATAATAAAATGCGCGTCGTAACCTGATAAATTGTGAGACTACTGGAATGACATAAAAAAATCTTTATAATTTAGATTACAGTTTGAATGCGCGGGACCTCTGTATTATCCGGTGAGATGGCAATGATCACGTGCGCGTGTATCGTCTTGCGCAAACGGTTTCTCGTAAATGTGATAATGCGTTGCGCTGCGAAATTTTGACCACTCGTCTGATGTTAAATTTACCATGGGGATGTTTGTCGTTAAAATAGTTTTTACGCGTACTGCTAAATTTTTCAGTTCTTCGGCGAACCATGGAACACAATCGACATTACGGCGGGAATAATATGCAGACGAATTGTCGTACGAGCAATATACATAATAAGCTATACTAAATACTTAATGATGCTGATAAGTTTTTTCTTCTTCCATCTTTCTCAAAATGCATTCCAAGTCGGCGTACACCACAAACGGTAGCCGTTCCTTTCGACTGTAGTTGTTAAACGCGAGCCACTTATCCTTATTGCTTGGTAACCGGATAGCGCAATCGTTTTTCTCTCCGCAGTCTACCATATGCACCTGCAACTTGTCTTCCAAATCGGAATAGTGTAAGCATCTGTAAAATAAAAAATTATAATTTTATTTACTATTATTTTTCATTATATAATTTTATTGTTATATATATACGCACCAATCACAGATATATTTTTGACCATTGTGTTTGCTCAATTGCGAACTGACAAGCCGAGAGAGATTCTTGATCTACGCGAAATGTCCAACGCCGTTGCTGTCTTGCACGTACAGCAAATTGACATGCTTGTCTCTTTTCTGCTTTGAAAGGCGTAACGGGATGATGTCGTTCTTGATACTGTAGACTTGATTGAGATGTTGTTTAAAAGTTCAAATTTTCTAATTTGATTCAGAGTCACTGGAAACTCAATATCCTTGAGATTCAACACTGTCGTATAATGTGGATACGAAGATTCCCGTTCCACATATCTTTCGGCAGGGTACAAAGCTGCAACCACCGCCCATGCGAAACATGCATTGTCTTTGGTTTGCACGTTTACAACCGCTCTCTTCATCATATCTTCCATGGTAATTTAATATAGCATCCCGCGCGCATCGGATTGTACTTGTTAATATTTATAATCAAATTGATTATTTGCGATAATGCCCAACCACTATCACGTTCTTGAAATTCTTCGAGCGATGCTAGCGTGGGCTCGATGACGTGGTGCTCAAACAGCTCGCGTATATCGGACGTGCGAAAAAGTTCATAGTTTCTCGTATTTATACTTTTATTGGCATGTTTATTATCCAACACAAAGTCACCATTAAACACAGTGTTTACTTTAACACTAGTATACTTTTGCAACACTTTTTGCACGTTCTTGATCACAATGTCTTTAGCATCTTCGGGAAATTGATGAGGATCGATATGAATACAATTTATGACCGCACCAGTCAATATGCGGCTCTCGAACGCCGTATCAATTTCTCGCCATATGAGTCTGTTTTTTCGCGAACTACTTCCGGCACCTGCGTGTACAAACGTCTGTGTACAGCATTCTTCAAATTTTCCAGACGAGCAATTTGGGCGACAAGCGATTGCCGAATTCCGATCGCTAACCATGGACGTTTAATTCGACTTTGTTCTTCCAATGATGTAATAAATTCATTGCATCGCTGCTCCCACACAATGTATTCTTCCATCGAATTCACCCTTGTGGATTGCTCCAACAGATTTGCTTCCATTTTGATGTTCTTGCTGAACCCTTGACAAAGATACTGACAGTGTATGTCTCTTTGCCATGATTTTTATGTGATCATTGACACTTGAAGTTTTGTTTCACGATTCCTCGGGATGATGATGTCACAACCGTGCATATGTGCTCGAATATTTCGGCTATGTTGCACATTTTAACCTTGACAATATCTTAGAATGATGTCATACATTGGCGCTCGTGATACATTTTGCTATTCCGATAATTATTACGCTTTAAACATCTGAGATTGATGTTATAGCAGCTATGCATTTTTATGATGATTTCATTGATGATGATGTCATATCATTGGTGTATGAAATTGATACATTTTGCATATTGAATAATTTTGTCACGTTTTAAACACCTAAGGATTATGTCAGCAGCTATTTATTGGCGCTTGAATATGTTGCATATTTTTAACCTTGACAATAATTCTAACATTTCATCTGAGGATGATGTTGCATTGAAAATTTTGAATGTGATGCATTTTGAACACCTGAGTATATCATAGCAGCCATGCATCAGCGCTTTAATTGGATGAAAATATTATCGTATCAGCATTTTACATCAATATAAACCTGAACTATTAAAAATAATTTAATATCGCAATTGATCATTCCACTGAAAAGATTGTACTCCGCCGAAGATTGCAGCATGAATTATTACGTTCCGAGAGTACAAGATATCCTAAAGAAAAAATGTGATAAATAAGTTTCAATATTTTTGTTAAATAATGATTTTTAAAATGAACAACTTTTGTTAAATAATTTAAATAAAATTTTGTAGCGCTTCATCTCTTCATGCGGTTCGTATACTTGGAAGAAGATACACCTTAACCCCAACATCATACAAATATTTGAAGATAGGAATCAACGTTGGAAATATATCCTATGTGGAATTGGCTCTCGGTGACAATCGAGGCAATCAAATAATATTGCCTATTGAAACGTGGAGATTGCTAATGCAGAAACGAGCGGACATTGAGCAACTAACTGGGGCTCCGCTATGGATTCGAGATCTAACATTTCAAGTGGTTAATACAAATAATTCAACAATTATAAAAATTACATCGTCAGATAATTGTTTGTATATGAAGCCGTCAACTTTATTACATTTATTTGATTTCGATAAATGTATTGATCATATGTATTCCTGGTTGTGTGAAAATACACATAATGTTACCGAAAAGTTTAAACAATTTATACATATTTTACAACGAAATAATATCAGCGATGCGAGCAATGCTAATAAAGTGATACGTGGAAGCAATATGTTTGACAACGAATCACTTGTAGATTGTGAATTGATAGCTTGTGCTATAAATGATATTCTGTATAATGCTTCTAACAAATAAATTATTTTACTGTTAATCTGGGTTAAATTATTTCTTTTTCCTATCTGATATGCATAGTCAACAAAATTGTCTCTTTTTTGAACGTGCTCTGTAAAGAAATGATAAGCTAACTAAAACAATGATGATCTAATTAGATCAGAGAGATGTAGAGATGAAGAGAGATGCATAGTAAGCTTCATGCTAACTCTTAAGTCATGCATACTCTTTTTATTGAACCTACTCTTTTTATTGAAAGACTATTTAACCCTGCGGTTTCTGTCTATCTGTCATAAAGTTTCTGTAAGTCGTAATGGATCAAGAAATTATTATTGTCGATGAAGTTATAGAAGTATATGAAAAAGTAGATGAAGAAATAGACGAAATAGTAGATGAAAAAGTATTCAATTCAATTCAATTCAATTATTTATTCGTCCCCTAAGGGATTGAAGGCGCTTTTGAAGGAGCGTTCCCCAACCTTACAAAACTCTTACAATTATACTTATATCTACTCTTATCTCTACTCTTACATCTAATTTACAAATAACTTAATTCTACCTTAACCTACTTATCTACTACTTTAGAGAGAGAAAGAGCCGTCCCTACTTATCGCTTCGCTTCGGCTTCCGATTCCCCATATATTCTCCACCACCTCATTCATACCTCACTCATTCTCCTCCTCATACTTCCCTCCTCCTTTTCCCCTCCCTCCCCTTTTTCTTCCGTTCTCCCCTCTTCCCTCTTTTTCTCTATTTCTCTCATCCATCCTTCCCCTTCTCCTCCTTCCTGCAATATTCCCTTCATTCTTTCCCACCAGTTTCCCTTCTCCCCTTCTCCCCCACATTCTCCTATCACATGCTCCCATGTTTCATCTTCTATCCCGCATAACCTACATCTTCTTTTCTCCTCTTCTTCCCAGTATCTCGCCCCTCTCATCTCATTGTTCATTCTGAACCTAACTATCCTTCTCCATCTACTTTCCCCCCATCCCTTTCTCAGGTATTCCGGTAAACCCTCCTCCTTCCATTCCCCATACCATCTATTATATCTCGACTCTCTTATCCTCTCCCATCTTTCCTCCTTTTGCCTTTCCCTGTCTTTCTGTTCCCACCCCTCATATACTTCCTCTCCCCTTCCCCTTTTTTCCTCCATCTCTTTCCCTTCTATTCCTCTTTCTTCCCAGAATTTCTCCCTCTCTTCCTCCCACATCGTTCTTTCCTTTCCTTTTCTTATCCTCTCTTTCATATCCTCAAAACATTTCCTCGCTAAACTTCCTCCCCTTCCTTCCTCCAACTTCCTCTCATACCCTACCGCCCTCCTTCCTGCCCTTATCCTAAATTTGTCTTTTCCTATCTCCTCTCTTACCATATACCCCGGCGTGCACCAGTCTACTCCTAACGTCCACCTAATCCATCGCTCCTGCATTGCCTCCACCTCTCTCCTCTCCTTCCATCCCCATATTTCCGCCCCATATTCCAACACCGTCCCCACCAACCTTTCCATTAGCCATACTCTTTTCATCCAGTCTCCTGCAAACCTTCTCTTTCCCATTCCCCACACCTGTCTTATCACCGCTCCTGCTTTCCTAACTCTGTTCTTTACCTGCGCCTCCTGCCCCCCGTTCCTCTGTAGCTTATACCCTAAATATGTGAATTCTTTCACTTCCTCTAACCTTTTTCCTTTCCATCTCCACTCCACTCTCTTCATTCTTCCTTCTCCCTTTTTAAACTTTATTACCTTTGTCTTATCCACATTCACCTCTAACCTTTTCTTGTCCATATAACTTTCCATTTTCCCCAACATATGTATCATCCCTTCCTCATCCTCCGCCAACAGTACCATGTCATCTGCGTACGCCAAACAATGCACCTTTTCCCCTCCCAGTTTCACCCCCCCCCAACCTCCTTTTCTTAGCACTTCCTCTATATCCGCTATCAGCAGACTGAATAAGTGCGGACTCATTGGGCAACCTTGCCTCACCCCCCTTGCCGTCCAAAAATTTTCTCCCTCCTCCTTCCCCACTCTTACCTTACTCCTCGTTTCCCTGTACACCTCTTCTATCCTACTCCTTAATCCTTCCCTCACTCCCCTCCCCTTCATTGCCTCCATTAACACCTCCCTATCTACCGAGTCAAACGCCGCCTTCAGGTCCATAAATGCCGCAACTACCTTTCCTCCCTTCTTATTTACCCTCTTATTCACCAGATAGTTCAACACATAGATACTATCCATCACCCCCATTCCCTTCCTAAAACCTGTCTGACTCTCCGGTATCATATTCTTCCCCTCCATTTCTTCCTTTAACCTTTCCGTTAAAATCCCCACGTATATCTTGTATAGCGTTGGCATCAATGTCACTCCTCTATAGTTTTCCACTTTATTCCCCGTTCCCTTTTTCAACAGTGGCACTATTATCCCTTCTTTCCACCTCTCCGGCCATCCTTCTCCTCTCCATACTCTGTTGCACATTTCCCATACCCACTCTTCTACCCTCTCCCCTCCATATTTCCATACCTCACTCGGTATCCCATCCTCCCCCGCTGCTTTTCCTTTCTTCAGTTTTCCCAGCATCCTCTTCACTTCCTCCCTGCTTATCTCCTGCTCCTCATCTCTCTCCCTTTTTCTTTTCCTCCTCTTACAACTTTTACCTCTATCCCTCCCAATAAGTCCATGAAGTATTCCTTCCATTCCTCCGCCTTTATCTCCTCATTCACCCCTTCTCTCTTTTTCCTTTCCCTGTTTATAATCTTCCATACTTCTCCTTCCGTTTTTGCCTCTATCGCCTCCTTGTACCATCTTAGCCTCTCCTCCTCCCTTTTTCCTTTACACATTAGCCTATATTCCGCCCTTACTTTTCTATATTCTTCTCCTCCTCCTCCTTTTTTCCTCCATTCCCTTAATTTTTTCCTCACTTCTTTCCTCTTCTCCTCACATTCCTCGTCCCACCACCCTTTCCTTTTCCCTTCTCCACTCTCTTTTTCTCCTTCTCTCAATTCCTCTTCTATTCTTCCTATTTTTTCCTCTAGCTCCTCTTCAATCCCCTCCTTCCACCCCTCTCCCCACTCTATTTCCTCTCTTATTCTTTCTCCTCCCCTCTTTGTCCATCTCCCTCTTTTTCTTATTCCTTTTCCCTCCCCCCTTTTTCCCTTTTCAGCTCCTCCTCTTCTTTCTAGCGTTACAATCAATGGGTGATGGTCCGATTTTATGTTATCTTCCACCTCCATTCTCTTTATCCTTTCCTTTACTCTATCCTCTCCCACCACATAATCTATTACCGATTCCCCTCTTCCTCCTGTATATGTGTACTCCCCCTTCCTATCCCCTCTTATCCTTCCGTTAAAAATTCCCCATCCCACCTCTTCCAACTCTTTTATCAACTTCTTCCCTTCCTCATTAACTTTCTTGTCCTTCGATCTTCTTTCTTCTTCCTCCTCCCCTCCTATCACTCCCCCCCTTTTACCTGTCCTTGCGTTGAAATCTCCTCCCAAAATCGTCCATTTATTTTCTTCTTTCTCTTCCATCCATTCCTTCATTTCCTCCAATTTCCTTTCCATGTCCCCGTTGATGTATACGCCTATTACCCTCCACTTCTCTCTTCCTACTTTTAAATCCGCCATCATTATTCCCTCCTCCTTTTCTCCCATTCCTGATACTTTTATCTTCCCCCTCTCCTCCCTTACCCCCATGATCATTCCCCCCATCGGTCTTCCTTTCTTCTTTCTCTTCTTTGCTGCTTGCTTCTCCCATCTATATCCTTTCGGTAACCTCTTTTTAATCGCCTCCCACCCCCTTTCCTCTATCCATGTTTCCATCATCACCACCACCTCCCAATCTTCTATTTCCTTCCAGAACTTTTCTTCCTTATTCTTCAGCCCTGCCACATTCCAAAAACCTATCTTCCATTCCTCTCTTACTTCTCCTCCTTTTTCCTTTCTCTCTTGTTCCTTTCTCCTTTCTGCCTCCGTCTCCCTTTCTCCTCTTACTATTGTTCTCCCCTCCTCCTTTCCTTCTTTCTCTCTTCCCATGTTAAATCATCTTCTATTCTCACCCTCTTTCCTCTTAATATCTTCTTCCTCTTTATTACCTGTCTTTTTTGTTCTCTACTTCCTAGTTTTACTACCACCATTTCACCTTCCCTTCCCTCCTTTCCTTTCAACATCCTTACCCATTCTATCTCTGCTTTCGCTCCTATCTCTTTCATTAATTTCTCTACTCTTTCCTTTACACCTTCCTTCCCTTCCTCCATTCTTTTTATTACTATGTTATTTCTTCTCTCTTCTCTTTCCTTCCATTCTAATTTCTTTCCTATGTCCTTCACTTTTCCTATTATTGTCTCGTTTATCCCCTTACTCCCTCCTTCGCCCCCCTCTCTTTCTCTTTCCTCCTTTCTTTCTCTTTCCTCTACTCTTGCTTCCAAATCTATTACTCTCTTCTCCAGGCTCTCTATCTCCTTTCTCAATTCTCTTCTTTCTTCTCTCCATTCCCCCTCCTTTTTCTAAATTTCTATCTTCAACTTTCTTATTTCCTCGCCTAACTTCTCTGTTATCTTCTCCCCTATCTCTTCCATCATTCTCCTTAACTCCTCCTTTTCTATCCCCCCTACCTCTCTATTCAGCCTTTCTGTCTTCTTGCTCCTTCTAGGCTTTTTTCCTTTTCTTCCTTATCCTCATCTCCCCCTTCTTCTCTTTTCCTTTTCAAAAAATCCTCTATACATTCCATACTGCTCCTCCTCTCTTTCCCTAACTCCTCTACTCTTCTCGGCCTCCCTGCCTTCTTTTTTATTTCTTCCTCATCTCCCTTTTTCCCCCTTCCTCTAACATCCTATCTCTATTGGTCTCTATCCTCCTATCTCTAATATTCTCTTCATTAATCATTTCCCTCTTATCGCTTTCTTTCTTCGATTCACCTACTCTATGCTCCAACTCGCTCCAACTCGCTAGTGAATTCCCTAGTGAATTCCCTATCTTTTTACTTTACTGCACCTACTCCCTACACCTACTCTCTTTCTTCCACGTGTCTACGTGCCCACGTGTCTCACCTTTTCCTACTTTCTATTTTCTAACTCCTTACCCTTTTATCTTCTCCTATTCTTTCAATCTCTCCTCCTCTTTTTTCTACACCCTCTCACCTCTTATCTCCTATTCACCTCACCCCTTTTCTCACTCTTTCCTCACAAATACCTGCCACGCTTTCACACACCTGTCACTCACTCTCTTACCGGAACCGGAAGCCGATGAAAAAGTATATGAAGAAGTAAATAAAGAAGTGATATTATATTCTGATTGCGATAGTGATGACTTTAATGATAAATGTGTACAAGTTTTAAAACACAATGATATAAATGATTTTAATGAACTGACAAAAATGTGTAATATTTTCTTTTATTACGAAACAAATAAAGATGAAAAATTTTGTTCTACATGCTTTCTGCGAATAGCAGACTTATATTCGCGTGCTCGTGCTGTGCGGTTGCACGAAACTGCAAGATATACTTTACTTGAAGGAAAAACGTGTTACAATTGTAGATGCTCCCTATATCAAATTTTATCGTGCAGTGTGTGCCCTATTTGCAAGCAGTAAACGACTATCCTATTTGCACACAGTAAGAAAAAAATTGGGACACTTAAAGTGCAGTAAAAATGGCGACTCAGGAAAAATCGAAGAACATTGCTGTGACTTCGATCATCCAATATTTAAGAAATCGTGAACTTGGTGTAGGAAATTCTCCAGCCGCGACCGCCAATGTAGAATCTTATATATGGAATATAGAGACAGATAGATTAGAGTTAGCCTTGTGCCCAAGTTGCATTTTTAGAGCTAGAAATTCGCAAGTGTGTTCGATAAGAATGCAGAGAATTCATCATCATATCTACTGGATGCTATATCTTAGACAAATAATTAATGAAGATTCGAATTCTGATAGTAATTAGTTTCCGATGTGTAGAAATTGGTAAGCGTTTCAACTAACAAATAAAATTATTTCTCTCTTGTCTGATATGTATAGTCAACAAAATTGTCTTTCTCTTTTAACGTGCTCTGTAAAGAAATTATGAGCTAGCTAAGACAATGATGATCTAATTAGAACAGAGAGATGTAGAGATGAAGAGAGATGTAGAATTAAATCAAGAGGGGAGCGACACTATATAATATGCATCCTGTTGCACAGTTTCTAGCAGTCAACGTGTAAAGTGTCACGAGAACAAAAATATGGAAGCCGAAGAAACTGCTGATTTTTTGGGCACCAATTTTTGGAGAATCATTATGATGAATATGATTACGAAGATGCCCTTTCTAGGGCTCAGAAATATAATGATAGCAGTAACATGGAAAGTATCCTTAATAAAGACGCTATTGAGGACTATTTTTCTCGTACTGACAATGCCAGTAAGTTTTTATTATATTATTTATTAAATTTATTTGTAAATTTGCTGGACATTACAAAGGACTCCGTAAAAATTGATGGATTCCTCAATATGCGCCAAATACAGAAAAAGATGATTTATCGGTGGTGTGACCGACAAGAATTGGATGAGATGTGAGGAGATACGGGGATCCTCCCTGGATAAGGACCCGTGGGGATGCCTCTACCGTATAGTGTTGAATAAACTTAAGGGTAGAGGGGTCCCCATAACGGAAGCATTAAACCCCCAGTTTATCGACCAAGTCGTGAACGCCCTGTTCCCGCTGGAGAAAGACAACGAGGATCCAATTCCGGCGCGGGAATGGGAGTAAGACGAGGAGGTCATGGGGATCACGGGGGGAGAGCTTAAAGTAGCCATTGGGAAAATTAAGAAGGGGAAGGCCGCTGGTCCCGATGGCATACACGGAAAGGCCTGAGCTTTTGCATATCGGGGTCTCGCTGAGCCCATGCGGAGAATGTACAACGAATGTTTCCGCATGGGGACCTTCCCACGAGAATAGAAGGAGACACGTGTAGTCCTCCTTCTTAAAGAGGGCAAGCCGAAGGACTCTCCCTCGGCATATAGGCCAATTTGCTTTATTGACGAGGCGGGTAAGATTCTTGAGAGGATCATCGTAAACCGCCTCGTCTATCACTTGTTCCAGAATGGTCCCAACATTAGTAATGAACAATACGGCTTCCGCGTCGGGCGATCAACTGTGGATGCCATACTGTAGGTTCGCTCGATTGCGGAGGCCGTAACGGAAGAAGGCGGGGTGTTATTAGCTGTTTTGCTAGACATTTGGAATGCTTTTAACACCTTACTATGGCATCGGATTGGGGAGGCCCTGAGATACCACGGGGTCCCCCTGTATCTGGTGTCGATACTGAGGGACTATTTTAGGGATAGGCAATTGGTCTATACGGACAGGAATGCGGAGGAACAAAGGTGCCGTATGTCATGTGGGGTTCCACAAGGATCGGTTTTGGGACCTCTGTTATGGAATCTGGCATACGACGTCGTCCTTCGGACAGCCCTTCCCCCTGGCTGACATGTGGTGTGCTACGCCGATGACACCCTAGTAATGGCCGGGGGGGGGGGGGACTCGTGGGAAGAAGCAACCGCGCGAGCTAATCTGGCAGTGACTCGTGTTGTGCGACTGATAAAGAGATTGGAACTTAGAGTGGCGCCCAAGAAAACTGAGGCCATCTTTTTACATGATAAGTCTCATGGGGCGCCACTAAAAGCCCAAATCTTTGTGGAGGACATCTCGATTAAGGTGGGGGCATAAAATACTTGGGCCTCCACCTGGATGGCAAGTGGACGTTTCGCGAGCACTTTCGCCGAATATCCTCTAGAATTGAGAAGACGGCGGTGGCACTGCATCGCCTGCTGCCGAATTTCGGGGGATCGGGCGAGAGTGCTCGCCGATTGTACGCCGGAACAATCCATGCAATGCTCCTGTACGGAGCCCCGGTATGGGAGAAGAGCTTGGTCGCCGCCCGCGGAGCAAAGAATGCCATTAGGCTATTACAGAAGCGGGTGGCGAACAGTGTGCCAGGGTTACCGTACGGTGAGCTGGATGGCCGTAGGGGTAATCACAGGAATACTTTTAGTAGAGATGCTCGCCCGCATGTACGTTGATGTGTACAGGCGTACATGTGAATATCAGCGTACATGCGGGCGAGTCATATTGACGGAGAGCCACCGGCGTACAATAAGAGTCCACGCCCGACGGGCGCTGATCCATGAGTGGAAAGAATTCCTCATGGACCCGAGGCTACCGGGACAGCGCACTGTCGGGGCCATACAGCCCTGCCTAGAAGATTGGCTCAGCAGGGCTAAGGGAGGAGTGTCCTACCACATGACCCAGATGCTCACAGGCCATGAATGCTTCGGAGAGTATCTGAGTCGAATCGGTAAGGAGCGCACAACACGGTGTCATCACTGCGGCCACGAGAGGGACACCGTCCAGCACACATTAGCTTACTGTGTTGCTTGGGCGGGTGAGAGGGTCGGACTCGTAGCTGCGGTGGGGAGGGATTGCCCTCAGTTATAAGGGCAATGACGGACATCAAAGATGCTTGGAGGGGCTTCTCCTCCTTCTGCAGAGTAGGTGTGTTGCAAAAGAAGGAGGCGGAGAGACAGAGAGCAGGAGGGTAGAAGGGGAAGAGGGGAGAGTAACACCGAGGAGGACGAGGGCGAGCTTCTCCCTTTCCCGCCGCTGGTGGGCACGTTTAACGGCTTGTCCACTCGTGGCGGCGGGAATCGGGGGGGGGGGGGGAACGCCCTCAGAAGAGGAGCGAGGAGGAAAGGGGAGACAGAAGAGGAAGAGGCGGGCTCGTCTTTCCCCGTCGTCGATGGACTTGCTCATCTGCGGCGGCGGGATCGGAGGAGGGGGGGGGGGACGCGGGATGAGGGCGCCTGAGGGCGTTTAAGCCTCTCGAGATGGGGGGTGGGTTCGCGGGCTCGCGTCTAGGCGCCCCCCTGGTTGCGGCCGAATCCCAACTCCTATGGGAGAGAAGGAAGCTGTAACCGGGGGAAGGGGGGGCGAGGAAAGGCTATGCGTGTCTGCTGGATGGGCTTGCTCGGCGGCCTGGGGCGTCTGGCCCTCCCTCACGGACAAAGATGCGGCGCGTGGGGTCCTCCCACCGGGAGCCGATAGGCACCGGGGGGAGGGCAACACCGCTGTAGAGGGGATTCCTCTCCTGAGAGGGTTTCCCTGGTGATGGCCTCCAGGGCTGGATGCTGAATTTCCGTTCCCCTTTGGGAGGGGAAGGGGACACTGCTCAAAAGGGGGGGGAGTGGCGGCTCGAGCGGGAACACTTGAGCCGTGACCCCGCCCCCCACGCTTTGTTGGAGGGCGCGGCGTGGGGTTGGTGTCGCCCTGCGCCGCAACCGCGACTGGACCACTTAATAGGTGAAGGAAGAGTGTCGTCCCCTTTCGGAGCAAAACTCTTCTCGAGAAGGTAAAGACAGGGGGGGTGCGGAGTTGGCATTCTAGCATCCTCCGCATCCCCTACCCAACGTCTGCGTAGGACACCCGTTGTGTGTTTAGTGAGGTAGGTTTTGGGCTCCCTGGCCGAACATTAGTGGCTCGGTCAAGGAGAACAAGAAGTCCCACATAACCCGCACCCTCTTCCCGGGGGGGGGGGGCGTGGTATCCATGAGGATTCACACAGCGTCAAAAAAAAAAAAAAAAAAAAAATACGGGGATGAATGAGGAGAAGGACTGGAATGACATTTACAACCATCGGTGGGATGATATTTTCGACCTCCGGAAATTGTTCAGATATGAATCATATCCTCTTGAACCCGTTCCAGAGCTATGGGATTAATAAGTATTTAATTTTAATAATTAAAAAAATGAAATACTAATAAAATTGTTTTTCTGTTATGCAGAAGGCCCGCATCACCGTGCTACCCCACGTCAACGTCTACCGATGTCTCGCAGTTGTCGCCCTTTTTCATATTTCTGTATATTGTATATATTATATTTTATATTTTATATTTTATATTTTATATTATACATATTTTATATATATTTTATACGCACATACACACACACACACACACACAAATGTAAATTTATAAAACATATTTCATAAATTAAAAAATATTATTATTATTATCAATTAAGTGTAATTATTTTAGATTAAAATGTCCTTACCTCTTGTTTCTTTAAATTATAATATGGACTAAAAAATTAAAATATAAATTAAAATATAAAATAAAAATGCGCTCTCGCGTCATCATATTTTCTCTCGCGTTATCTTCTTTATGCTCTCCTTCGCCTATCTCTTTCTCTTTCTCTTTCGCAAACAACTAGCCGCTATCTCTCTCACGTCATCTCTTTTTGTGCTCTCCTTCGCCTATCGCGCTATCTCTCTCTTTGTCGCGAACACCTAGCCGTGCTATCTCTCTCGCTGTGCTCTCTTTGCTTCCCCCTTCTCGCGGACCTTAAACACGCGGATTCCCCTCCCCGCGGACTCCTCGCGGACACTAAACTCGCGGATCCCCCTCTCCTCGTGACGTCATTTCCCGCGCCGCAGGCCCCCCTCGCTCCGCATCCACCTTAGAGGACCTGAGTTAGAACTCTCCCTATATATCTACTCAACCGTTGTTTAAAAAAAAGTGAAATCATGTCTAAAGTGTGCATTGTGAATTGTGAGAGTAAATGTCCCAATTTGGGTTCAAATAAAAGGACGCTATTTAGATTCCCGAAGGTAAGAGTATTTATGAAAAAATGAATAACAATCATTTTCTCAAGAAAACATCATATATTTAAGAGTTTAACTAGGCTCTGTAATATATAAATATAAATTTAACATATATAAGATAGGCAATAAGAGCCAAATCGCGGATGACAGTGCGTTATTCTAAACGAAACTAAATTTTTTCGTTAGAATTAAATACCTGTGCACAAGGCACCAAATTTTTACTTGGACACGGCCAAGATATAAAATTGGAATAATCTCTACAAGAGATTTTTAATTCCATGTATCCCCTATTCCCCCTAAAGAAATAAAGTGCGAGAGAAAAATATAGATCCGAAAGTCGCAGAATCGGGAATCGAACCCGAGACCTTTCGCTTGCCGGGCGACTGCTCTTCCAACTGAGCTATTCAGATCCTTTCGATTCTATACTTTTCTCTGTTATATATATTAATGTTGGTAAATAAACGCCTTTAAGCCAGCGTGTATAAATTAAGAGTTTAACTAGGCTCTGTAATATATAAATATAAATTTAACATATATAAGATAGGCAATAAGAGCCAAATCGCGGATGACAGTGCGTTATTCTAAACGAAACTAAATTTTTTCGTTAGAATTAAATACCTGTGCACAAGGCACCAAATTTTTACTTGGACACGGCCAAGATATAAAATTGGAATAATCTCTACAAGAGATTTTTAATTCCATGTATCCCCTATTCCCCCTAAAGGTATCCCCTATTCCCCCTAAAGGTGCCTTGTGCACAGGTATTTAATTCTAACGAAAAAATTTAGTTTTGTTTAGAATAACGCACTGTCATCCGCGATTTGGCTCTTATTGCCTATCTTATATATGTTAAATTTATAATCATATATTTAGTTTAATTTTTTCACTTTTTAGGATCCCCATGAAAATCAAATTTGGATTGATAAGGTTTCTCTGTTTTTGAGTAAGGAAAATGCTACTCGAAAATTTACGTATTTGCGATAAACATTTCAAGGACAGCGATGTTGAGCGGACTTTCCGAACTGTCTTGAAGGATGGAACAATAAACGAAATACCACGTGAAAGATTTAAATTGAATCAAGGTAGTGTACCATGTATTTTCGTTGTCCATCAAGATAATTTTGAAGGAGAGTCCATGGATACAGGAAATGAAAGTTTATGTGTAAGTTGAAAATCGATATATATAAATCATGCTTCAAAAATATATTTGAGATAAATTATTCTCTACATAAAAAAATGGAAATTTTCAAATTTCTATTTTGTTTGAGGATGCATTATCTATCCAAGAGAACGAAGCAAAAGAATACACCATCGAGGCACTGAAAGAGACCTCAAAGCTCCAGAGCATTTCAGCTAGACAAATAAATGGGGAATGGGGTTATTACCTGATGGCATCATTTTTTTTTTACTATGGTGATTCTGGGAAATATACAACAAAAACGTTAATAGTGGAAAAGGACATGAGCATAGAGGTAATTTTTATATCTGATTCATAATAAAATAAAATTATATTAACTTTGGTAATATTTTAGAAGTATAATTGAAAAATGTTCATTTTCAGGTCCGACTTGGGGATGAAGTTGTCAAGTTAAATATAGTGGACAAAGTTTATTGTTTTCAAAATCTTTTGGATACCATGAGAACTCTCAGGAAAAATCATATATGCAGTGAATTCGATTATGACACTTCTTGTACTTCTGGTTTTGTTAAATTTACGTCAAACCTGAACAGTCAGAGATGCGACTCATGCCAAGTACGACGCAGGAGCAAAATTCATAACGAAAGGAGGAGAACGAGACGCTATAATATAAAATAATATAAAACGAAAAAAATTTGAAGCAACAAAACAGTCGTATGAAAAACTACGTAAGTATTATAAAACCATACGATTAAAATATTAAGAAGTGTTTCTTATTTTATAAGTTTAGATTATATTTCAAATTACAGATAAAAAAAAAGAAGAAACGATAGAGGACTTGCATTCTCGTTGTGCTGCACTATCTGAGAGAACGGTTGAAGATATCATTAAAAATCAGTCGAAAGTGCAGCAAGAAGCTATAAGAGCTTGCTTGACTGCCGCAAAATGTAAAGGTCCCAATGAAATACAATACACAAACAATTGGATATTAGAGTGTCTACTGATTCGTATTAAGAGTCGCAAAGCATAGGAACAATTGCGGAAACACCAGATTCTTCAACTACCGTCGATCGACACTCTGACTAAGTACTTGAAGAACTTGAAAGCTTCGTACGGTTTTTGCTCATCAACTTTCGAACTTTTACGGATGAAGGCTACAGCCATGCAACCGGAAAATAGACGAGGTTTGCTTGAAACTTTACATGTATGAGTTTTTTCCTCATATACAGGGTGTCCCATTTTAATGTTCCACCCTAAATAAGTTTTTTATTTTTGATTGTAGAAAAAAATGTTTCAGACAAAAGTTGTATGGTTTCGAGGAGGACATAAGGTGGTGCCATTAGTTTGACCTTGAATAATTGCTTGAGGGTTATATGAAGGTCTCGATAATTTTAATTTATCGAATTTTTATTATGTCTCGACATAATTTTAATTCATGAAATTTTTATTATGTCTCGACATAATTTTAATTCATCGAATTTTTATTATATCTTGACATAATTTTAATTTATCGTACTTTTATTATGTCTCGAGATAATTGTAATTCATCGAATTTTTATTATGAATAAAAGACAGATAAAACCATCCGCTATAGAAATGGAGTGCCAAGAATAGTTGATGCTAACCATAATGCAAAGTCAATTTGAAAAAACTGAATCATTTCCCTTTAGTTTACTACCAGAATGTAAGGGAACTAAGGACAAAATTAAGTCATTTGCGTTGCACTATCTCCACGATATCCGAAGAATATGATGTAATTATTTTGGTTGAGACGTGGTTGAATGATTCTATAGATGATGCAGAACTTGGCTTTGACATATATAATAATATAAATTTAACATATATAAGATAGGCAATAAGAGCCAAATCGCGGATGACAGTGCGTTATTCTAAACGAAACTAAATTTTTTCGTTAGAATTAAATACCTGTGCACAAGGCACCAAATTTTTACTTGGACACGGCCAAGATATAAAATTGGAATAATCTCTACAAGAGATTTTTAATTCCATGTATCCCCTATTCCCCCTAAAGAAATAAAGTGCGAGAGAAAAATATAGATCCGAAAGTCGCAGAATCGGGAAACGAACCCGAGACCTTTCGCTTGCCGGGCGACTGCTCTTCCAACTGAGCTATTCAGATCCTTTCGATTCTATACTTTTCTCTGTTATATATATTAATGTTGGTAAATAAACGCCTTTAAGCCAGCGTGTATAAATTAAGAGTTTAACTAGGCTCTGTAATATATAAATATAAATTTAACATATATAAGATAGGCAATAAGAGCCAAATCGCGGATGACAGTGCGTTATTCTAAACGAAACTAAATTTTTTCGTTAGAATTAAATACCTGTGCACAAGGCACCAAATTTTTACTTGGACACGGCCAAGATATAAAATTGGAATAATCTCTACAAGAGATTTTTAATTCCATGTATCCCCTATTCCCCCTAAAGAAATAAAGTGCGAGAGAAAAATATAGATCCGAAAGTCGCAGAATCGGGAATTCCCGATTCTGCGACTTTCGGATCTATATTTTTCTCTCGCACTTTATTTCTTTAGGGGGAATAGGGGATACATGGAATTAAAAATCTCTTGTAGAGATTATTCCAATTTTATATCTTGGCCGTGTCCAAGTAAAAATTTGGTGCCTTGTGCACAGGTATTTAATTCTAACGAAAAAATTTAGTTTCGTTTAGAATAACGCACTGTCATCCGCGATTTGGCTCTTATTGCCTATCTTATATATGTTAAATTTATATTTATATATTACAGAGCCTAGTTAAACTCTTAATTTATACACGCTGGCTTAAAGGCGTTTATTTACCAACATTAATATATATAACAGAGAAAAGTATAGAATCGAAAGGATCTGAATAGCTCAGTTGGAAGAGCAGTCGCCCGGCAAGCGAAAGGTCTCGGGTTCGTTTCCCGATTCTGCGACTTTCGGATCTATATTTTTCTCTCGCACTTTATTTCTTTAGGGGGAATAGGGGATACATGGAATTAAAAATCTCTTGTAGAGATTATTCCAATTTTATATCTTGGCCGTGTCCAAGTAAAAATTTGGTGCCTTGTGCACAGGTATTTAATTCTAACGAAAAAATTTAGTTTCGTTTAGAATAACGCACTGTCATCCGCGATTTGGCTCTTATTGCCTATCTTATATATGTTAAATTTATATTTATATATTACAGAGCCTAGTTAAACTCTTAATTTATACACGCTGGCTTAAAGGCGTTTATTTACCAACATTAATATATATAACAGAGAAAAGTATAGAATCGAAAGGATCTGAATAGCTCAGTTGGAAGAGCAGTCGCCCGGCAAGCGAAAGGTCTCGGGTTCGTTTCCCGATTCTGCGACTTTCGGATCTATATTTTTCTCTCGCACTTTATTTCTTTAGGGGGAATAGGGGATACATGGAATTAAAAATCTCTTGTAGAGATTATTCCAATTTTATATCTTGGCCGTGTCCAAGTAAAAATTTGGTGCCTTGTGCACAGGTATTTAATTCTAACGAAAAAATTTAGTTTCGTTTAGAATAACGCACTGTCATCCGCGATTTGGCTCTTATTGCCTATCTTATATATGTTAAATTTATATTTATATATTACAGAGCCTAGTTAAACTCTTAATTTATACACGCTGGCTTAAAGGCGTTTATTTACCAACATTAATATATATAACAGAGAAAAGTATAGAATCGAAAGGATCTGAATAGCTCAGTTGGAAGAGCAGTCGCCCGGCAAGCGAAAGGTCTCGGGTTCGTTTCCCGATTCTGCGACTTTCGGATCTATATTTTTCTCTCGCACTTTATTTCTTTAGGGGGAATAGGGGATACATGGAATTAAAAATCTCTTGTAGAGATTATTCCAATTTTATATCTTGGCCGTGTCCAAGTAAAAATTTGGTGCCTTGTGCACAGGTATTTAATTCTAACGAAAAAATTTAGTTTCGTTTAGAATAACGCACTGTCATCCGCGATTTGGCTCTTATTGCCTATCTTATATATGTTAAATTTATATTTATATATTACAGAGCCTAGTTAAACTCTTAATTTATACACGCTGGCTTAAAGGCGTTTATTTACCAACATTAATATATATAACAGAGAAAAGTATAGAATCGAAAGGATCTGAATAGCTCAGTTGGAAGAGCAGTCGCCCGGCAAGCGAAAGGTCTCGGGTTCGTTTCCCGATTCTGCGACTTTCGGATCTATATTTTTCTCTCGCACTTTATTTCTTTAGGGGGAATAGGGGATACATGGAATTAAAAATCTCTTGTAGAGATTATTCCAATTTTATATCTTGGCCGTGTCCAAGTAAAAATTTGGTGCCTTGTGCACAGGTATTTAATTCTAACGAAAAAATTTAGTTTCGTTTAGAATAACGCACTGTCATCCGCGATTTGGCTCTTATTGCCTATCTTATATATGTTAAATTTATATTTATATATTACAGAGCCTAGTTAAACTCTTAATATATAATAATGTTTATCGGCTGGATAGATCTGATAGTAACAGCATGTATTCGCAAGAAGGCGGGGTTTTAATTGCGGTCCGGAATTATCTATGTAGTTGTGTCATAAAGGTGACTTCGGTATGCGTAGAACAAATATTTGTCAATATTCGTTTCGGGTACAAACACATAATCGTTGGGGCCGTTTATTTACCTCCAGCCTCAGAGCCTGATATTTACGAGCAACATTGTCTTTCTGTAGAAGAGGTATACTCAATATATTGAGTGGTTCACCTGTTGCAGATATTTTATTAATTGGAGATTATAATTTATCAAATTTACAATGGCTTAATGAGGATGATTATTTTTATTGCAGTTCTAATCGAGGTTATTTATCAGAGCAAACATTGTCTCACACTTCTTCAACGAACTTAATTTTAATCAATTTAATAATTTTACAAATTCTCATAATAACGCATTAGACCTTATTTTTTCCACGATGCGATACATTAGTGTATATCCGGCTATCGATACACTTTGCGCGTGTGATACGTACCATCCTGCCTTGCGAATTATTCTGCCGAGGTTATTTAAAACGGTTTCTGATTCGCCTCTGATATGGAAACTGAATTTAAAAAAAAACGAATTATAGAGCTATTAACGACTATCTGGGCTCAATTGATTGGGATAAAGAATTGGATAGATTAAATACAAACGAAGCGATTGATTTTTTTAATTGTCATTTGGATTATATTATTGATTCTTACGTTCCAAAATTTTAGATATGGAAATCTTCTTTTCCTGGCTGGTTTACTAAGGAGCTAATTTCTCTTACTAAGGTGAAGAAGAAGTCATATGCTCGATTTAAGAATACGCCCAGTTTCTCAGACTATCTGACTTTCTCTCAATTAAGAGCACAGTGTAACTCACTCTCATCGGAATGCTGGAGGAATCATTTAAGAAAAACGGAACATGCTATATCTGACAATATAAAAAATTTTTGGACAATATAAAAAATTTTATAAATTCCATGACATCATCCGTGTCTTCATCAACTTCCATTTTCCATAATGATTTGATTATAGACAATAGTTCAGATATAGCTAATTGTTTCGCTGACTTTTTCGAGTCGGTTTATTCTGCCACAAGCGATTGCAGTAATGACGTTTTAATGAAATATGATTTAAATCTTTAAAATATTAATATTACTATAAAGGAAATTTTCGACGGTATCAATAATCTAAAATTGAATTCTGCTTCTGGCTCGGATGGGATTTCTTCAGTATTTCTTAAATCATGTAATTTTATTTTGTCGAGAGTATTATGGCTGATTTTTAACAAATCTTTATCGAGTGGTGTTTTTCCAGATTCCTGGAAACTTTCCATAGTTACTCCAATATTTAATGGAGGGGATAAGAGATTGGTTTCCAATTATAGACCAATAAGTAAACAGAGTTTAATGCCCAAGATTTTTGAAAATATAATTGCTGATAAACTCTCTTTGCTGTTTAAGAATATATTGATTGAAGAACAGCATGGATTTGTTGCGGGTCGCTCAGCATCAACTAACCTTCTGTTGTATCATCACTCTATTAATGCATCCCTCAAGGATGGTTTTCAGGTAGACGTTGTTTTAGAGATGGGCAAGACGATTCACCTCGGTTAGCGGTTCAGAGTCGGTTCGTTCTCTTAAGTGAATATCGGTTCTTTTATACGATTCATCGGTTCTTTATAAATAATTATTGTGCAACCGGCGCGCGAAAGTCGCCCTTTACGCACATGATGGGATTTTAGAAAACGCTCCCTTTCCACGCACCGGTCACATAAAATATCGTAGCCAACATGTGCGGGTCATAAATCGGCCGATCGTGCGGATTGTCACAGTCGGCTTCGCTTCGTGCGCCAAACTTCCGCACTCTCAGCCAATTTACGATCCCCCGCACTTGTTAGCTAATATACTATTCTTTATCTTTTTTACATTTATTCTCATACAAAAAATTTTTTATATTTGTTTATTTAAGCTCAATATAAATCATAAATGTTTAGGAAATACAAAAAAAATTTTTTCTTTATTATATATATATATTTTTATTATTATTAATAATAATATATTAATTATAATAAATTAACATTATGTTGCACAACTAAAATTTGATTAATTTTTGTTGTTGTTAATCGGCTTCTTTTTTCATTACAAATTTGTCCCGCCTTAGAAAATATTTTTTCACATGGAACCGAAGTTGCAGGGACGCCTTTTGAGCATTATTTTATATAAATTTGGGTATAGATTTTTTCTTGCTTCCCACCAAATTAGAGGATCGTTTGTCCTCGTAATATGAAGTTCGGCCAAATATTTGTCTAACTCTATAATTGCTGCAGTAGAGGGATTGTGCATTCCTTGAAGGTGGCTTATTGTGATATCAAATTCTTCCCAAACTGAGATTGTCGAAGATGTCGTTAAAAGAGGTTGGACTGGTTGGGAATGTTGGGACAAAGATTGTGGAGATTCTTGGTTATTGCAAGCTCTAATTTTCGCTATTAGATTCTGATATGTTGCCTGAAACTTGTTTTCATCTTCGAAGCCCTGCTGTTTAAATCTGGGATCTAAGAAAATCGATTGGGCAATTAAATCATTTTCTTCTCTTCCCCCAAATCGGTTTGCCAAACCTTCTATTAATTTCTTCCCTAAATTTTTTATCATTGATGGTATTATTCTCTAAATATGTTTTCACTTTTCTGATCATTACTCTAGAGAAAATAGAAGTTTTTGATAGAGAAATATTTTTTTCTGACGATACTTCTATCGTAATTTTATTAAATATTCGTAGTATATTTATACAGTGCTCCATTAGGTCCCAGTCCTCTGGTTGCAAAGTATTCTTACATCCTAACAATGCCAAAGCAGAAATAATAGGTCCCTTATTTAAAAAAAAAGATCAAACATATCAAAAGTGGAGTTCCACCGAGTAGATACATTTTGTTTCAATTTTAAATGATCTTTATTTAAATTATTTCGTATCTCATGCAGTTTTGCCAAAGCGAAGCTACTTTGTTTGAAATATTGTACAATACTTTTGGTCTTTTTGACTAAATCTTTAATGTTTTTGTTAATAGCATCTTGTACAACGAGATTGAGTGAATGGGCAAAACAAGAAATATGTTTTAATTTTAAAATATTAACAGCAGATTTATATTAGCTGCGTTGTCTGTTACTATTGCACAAATTTTAAAATCTATATTGTTACACAAATATAAAATCTATAGATTTAAGAAAACGATATAAGAAATGAACGGAAATCCCCTCAGTTTAGGGTAGGTCCAGCGTATGAACTTATACACATAAGACGCGTCGACGCGTTACGCATGGTAAGAGACGACGCAATAGCCAATAAAAAATTGAATCGAGATCAATTTTGACGCGCGGAAGTTTTGTATGAAAATGCGGCAATTTGATTGGCTATCATGTCGTCTCTCGACACATGTAGTGTCTCTAGATTCTAGGGACACCATAGTTATGCGTGACGTCAATGCGTCTTTGTGGATTTAGAGAGAAATCTATAGAATCTATAGAATTACCGAAAATTCCGGTAGAGTGCACTACTATTACTGAACCGAAGAATCGCGGTTCTTTTTCTATAGATCCGTTTCTGAGCGCTCATTGATGTGAACCGATTCAACTGAACGGTTTGCGAACCATCTGCCCATCTTTACGTTGTTTACACTGACTTTAAGAAAGCCTTTGATAGAGTGGATTATGGAGTTCTGTGCAATAAGTTGCGTGTATATGGGTTGGATGATGCTTTGTTGAGGTGGATTATTGTCACGAACAGAACTCAAAAGTTAAATTTGATAACAATTACTCTCGCATTATTAATGCGACCTCAGAAGTACCTCAAGGTTCGCATTTAGGTCCGTTATTTAGCATATGTTCCTGCTCCTACGCGAGGCCTGTAATAGCCGGGCATATCTTGAGAATGTTCCTTCGCCATTGCCATGTTCAAATCCTAAAAGACCTTAAAAGACACTACAAGTCTCCTTATCCTGCACCATCAAAGTCCATTTTTTGAAGGTGTAGAACTACTAAAATATAAAAAATTTTGAATTGCACGTAACATAACCTGAAAGGCGGCATCGCCACGAGTAATTTGAGCCAAGAAAAAATAAAATCGGTCAAGCCGTTCCGGAGATACAAGCGGTCAAAAAGTGAAGTTTTTCATGAAAAATTAAGAAACGTCGTCTTCTTCTTCTTCTTCGTCTTCTTCTTCTCTGTCCGCGTATAAATCTCTTCTCACCTTTCACTCACACCTCCCTCAACTTCCACCCACTCCTTTCCCTCCCACATTCCGCCCCACCCACCCCACCTAACCCCCACCCCCACCCCACCCCCACCCCACCCCACCCCACCCCCACCCCACCCCACTCCCACCCCCACTACCACCCCTCTTTCGCCTTTTTCACCCTCTTTCGTCCTCTCTCACCCTCTTTCACCCTCTTTCGCCCTCTCTCACCCTCTTTCGTCTTCTTTCACTCTCTTTCATTCTCTCTCATCCTCTTTCACCCTCTTTCATTCCCTCTCACCCCCTTCGTCCTCTTTCATCCTCTTTCGTCCTCTTTCACCCTCTTTCGTCCTACCTCACCCTCTTTCGTCCTCTTTCGTCCTCTTTCACCCTCTTTCATTCCCGCTCACCCTCTTTCGTCCTCTTTCACCCTCTTTCATTCTCTCTCACCCTCTTTCGTCCTCTCCTCACCCTCTTTCATTCTCTCTCACCCTCTTTCACCCTGTTTCGTCTTCTTTCACCCTCTTTCATTCCCTCTCACCCTCTTTCGTCCTCTTTCACCCTCTTTTGTCCTCTTTCACTCTTTTTCGTCCTCTCTCACCCTCTTTCATTCTTTCTCACCCTCTTTTACCCTCTTTCGTCCTCTTTCACCCTCTCTCACCTCTTTCACTCTCGTACGTCCTTTCTCACCCTTTTTCGTTCTCTTTCACCCTCTTTCGCCTATCTCGTCTTCTCTTACCCTCATTCGTCCTCTCTCACCCTATCTCCAAAAAATCATAAAAATGAAAAGGTCAAGCCATGTTCAAAAGAAGGTCCTCAAAAATTTAAACCTAGTCTGTACAATGAAAAATAATTACTCGTAATTCCAGAGTTCCAATTTGTTAATATCGAATAATGTATTTGTTTCAAGTAATGGCAGTAGAGTCAAATACATACCTACGTATATGCAGTTTTTTCTGTTAAATGTACTTGAACGAAAAAAATAATTAAATGATTTAAATATAGCACATTTTAAATCAAGAAACTTATATAATCGAACTCTGTTTAGGCAAAGGTAGAACATTTCATTTGCCTCTGCCTTTACAAGAAACATTGGATAAGGTATGTCCTCCGGAAGATCCTATAAATTTGAATCACGAGTTGCACATTCTCGTTCGAGGTATACCCAAGAAATCTAAAGTGGTTTGGGAAAATTTGGTAGATATTAATAAAATGTATAAGGCTTTACAATGGTTGAAAGAAAATAATCCTCATTACTCAAAAATTCGTCTTCCAGCGTCATCTGATGATCTATTAAAGGATAAGTTGCAGGAAACAGAATATAGGATTGTCGATAAGGAAAGCGACAATGACGAAATAAATGAGGTGGTTGAGGAATTACCAGCATTGAATTTGTACAATGTATAGCAAAACAAAAATAATAATGATCAAACCGTTTTAAAACGTACGGCTTTTCTCACACAAATCACTGAAATCGGATATTAACGATCAGTATACAATATACCCAATACACGCGAAAAGAATCGATAACGAATCTGCATTGAAGCTTTATCAAATGGTAAAAATTGAAGATTTTCCAATGGATAATCGTTATAAATATCTGGATGTCATGTGTTTCCCTGATTTATATCCTGATGGTGTCAATGGGCAACGAGAAGATAGAAACTTTGCATTGCCGGAATATTTATTTATTAGAACACGATTGATGTCGAAACATAGTAGATTCAGGTTGAATCTGCAGTATCTGTTCTTCCTTCTCAATGATGCTAACTACCGACAGTTGAAAAGTGGTATCTATTATACGATGATGGTTACTAACCCACGAGAGAGATACACTGCTGGTAGATACTTGAACGAATTGAAAGGTTACCAATTAGAATCGAATTTAATGAGTATTTTCGCAAAATTGAGAAATACGGATCAATTTTGGCGACAACCGTCCAATAATGTAAAATGCATGACTTTGCATTACGGTCCAGCGACGTGGTTTTTGACTTTGAGTCCTAGTGAATGGAAATGGTCCGATTTGGGTGAATAGTTACGAGATATGAATCCCGATAAAGAGAAGTTAAGCGAACTAATCGCATACGATCTTGTAAGTACTTCTAGATTCATGTGTATAAAATTCAAAGCCATAATTGATTTTATTTGTTTGTCCGATAATCCAATAGGAAAGGTTATTCATTACTTCTGGTGACTGGAATATCAACGTAGAAGTATCCAGCACATGCATTGTATGATTTGGATAAAAGATGCTCCAGTATTAGGAAAATCGCCGGATGAAGAAGTTGCTACGTTTATTCAAAAATACGTAACGTGTGAAATTCCAGATGAAAATGTTTCGCCAATGTTGTACGATACGGTAATAAGTGATCAGAATCATAAACATAACTCGTATTGCATGCGTACGAAAAAAACGGAAACTAATATATACAGAAAGTGTCGGTTCGATTTTCCTCGGCCAGTTACTGAGAATTTCGTTTTAAGAGACGTTATCACTTCGATAGTCGGTAGAAAAAATTTACGCAATAAGAGCAGATTGTACGATCTTCCTCGCAAGGAGTCGGAAAGGTTTATAAATGATTATAATCCGTCTATCAAATTAGCCTGGGAGGGAAATATGGACATACAATTTATTAGAGAAAAATCAGAGTTTTTAAACTCATATTTAACAAAATACACGACAAAGTCGGAAAAATGCAATACAGACTTTGAAGTGATAGATTCGAATAAGTCCTTGGCATCGAAACTGTGGAATTTTGCAATGCGTTCATTAAATAACAGAGAATGCGGTGCTTTAGAAGCTGCGGATACACTATTAGGGAATCCCTTGTACGGTACGGATAATGATACCATGGTCAAATGGATCGATGTTAATGAGGTGAGAAATAGAAAAGTTAAAACATTTAATGAAATTTAAGCTCTCGATGAAAATTCTACGAATATTTACTGTTCGTCACTCATCGATGATTACTATCCAAATAGACCTCAGGAATTAGAATCATTGAATTTGTACGATTTTGCCAGATTCTGGGAAATTACGAAACAGATGTCAAATAATGACGAAGTCAAGTGTTACAAACTGGCATCGGGTTTATTTTTAAAAAAACGAAAAAAGGGTTATTTAATTAACCATTATCGATTTAATATAAAAATTGAGCCCGAAAAATACTTTTACTCGCTGCTTCTTCTGTTCAAACCATGGAGAGATTTGAGTGAACTCAAAGGTACATTCGAGACTTACACGGATGCCTTTAAGAATTCAGAGTCTGTTTTAACGAAGGCAATGAAATATCACGAAAGGCTCGAAGAAATACAGAAAGCTTTTGAGAACGTTGCTGAATTAATCGAGAAGCGCAAAAATGATCTGAAAACAGCAGACAGAGACAAATCCGATGACGATGAACTGGATTGTAATCCGATAGAAGCTGACGACGCGATGAAAGATCTGGAAGATTTTGGTAAGATTGACGACCCGATTGATTTATCGCAAATGATGTCGCAATTGAACGAAGACCAGAAAAGAGTCTTTGATGGAGTATGCCAAGTTTTACAAGATAAGAATCAGATTCTGCGACTGTACGTAAGTGGCGAGGGTGGTACAGGGAAAAGTTTTCTAATTGAAACGATTAAACATTGAATCAGAATAAATTTGGAAAAAACGACTGCCATATCTGCTCCCACGGGTATCGCAGCATTCAATATCGATGGCTTGACAATCCATAGAATGTTTCAACTACCCGTTAGTCATGAATCTACACCAAAATATACGCAATTGTCAGACATGGTCTTGAAAACTTTGAGAGACAAGTTAAAGAATGTCGAATTATTTATAATCGATGAAGTATCCATGATTTCAAATGTGACACTTATGTTTATCAATCTACGATTATGTGAAATCTTTGATACGACAGATACAGATGATGGTTTCTTTGGCAGAAAACACATTCTCCTGTTTGGGGACTTGTTGCAGCTTCCTCCTGTAAAAGGACAATTTTCGTTTGTTAAAATGTCTCGATCAGAGATTCAGAAGTATTTAGGTACCATGGGTGGATGTGATTTGTGGAGATTGTTCGAGTACGACGAACTTTTGATTAATATGCGACAAAGATGCGATAATACATATCGTGATATACTTTCTAGAATACGAATAGGTTTAGTAACGGATTCTGACATCAATGTTCTTCAGTCTAGAAGAATCAATTTTAAAGAAAGTAGTTGCGACGAAAGATTGAATGAACTTTGCACTTATATGAATCAATTACCGATTGATACAATTTGTTTATTGCCCACGTGTTATTTGTGCAAGGTTTTGAACACAGCAATGCTCGATAAAATCGACAGCGATGAAATTCTACTGATAGCAGAAGATGATGTCGACTGTGCTCCAGCAATGAAAAAAAGGTGCATAAAATTTTAGAAGACAAAGATGATAAAGTGTCTGAAACAGCTGGCATTGAAAGAGTAATAGCGATTAAAATTGGCGCTAAAGTGATGATTCGACGAAACATTGACGTAACTTTGGGACTTGTCAATGGAACGATAGGCAATGTAGTTGCAGTTAATCGCTCTGCTGACGGCAATCGTATTGATTCCATCAAAATAGTTATTTCGGGTAACAGAGAAATCGCAATAACGAAAGTAGATATTAAATTTGAAGTATTCCACAAATTAGTGGTACATCGGAAACAATTTCCATTGTCTCTCAGTTATGGAATAACTATACACAAAAGTCAAGGAATTACATGTAACAATGCAATGATGGATTTAGGAACGACTGTATTCAGTGATGGTCAAGCCTATGTAGGTTTGTCACGAGTAAGTAAATTGGAAGGCCTACATTTGATAAATTTCAATCCAGCATCAGTTAAAGCAAACTCGAGAGCCATTGTGGAATATAATCGACTGAGATCTATATTCAAATCTGAACTGCCACAAATCAATCGGTCCGAGAAAAAGGTTGTGAAAATGTACGATCGTCGATGGGCTATCCCTAATATCATTGATGATGTGCAGAATTATGATTGTGAGGAACCAGAAAGTATAGTTACGTGGAAAATATATGGCCTTTGCAATAACGATGCTGTTTCGTGTTACGCTAATGTAATATTACAATGTGCGTTTCATTGCGTACGTATTAGGCAACAAATACTGAAAAATAAAGCATCGAATGCATTGACTGATGCTATCTGCGCGTATGGTGAACGTAAATATTGCAACATTCAAGCGGTTAGAAGATCTGTCGGAAAACGCTTCGAAGAACGAACATAACAAGATGTTTCGGAATTTTTTACGGCTCTAATGTCGACGTATTCCGACATCAATGATGTATTAGAACTCGAATTAAAGCACGTAACATGTTGCTCGAATGTCAAATGTAATTACAATGTAACTAAGCTGGAAAGCAGTTGTTTGCTAATATTACCTATACATTCGACATTAAAAAGGAAAAAAGGTGTCACTCTACAAAGTTTGATTAATGTAGAATTTTCTAAATGGGAAACGATAAACGGCAATTGTAACGAATGTAAGGGTACCGTGTTGAAAAGGAAAACCGTAATCGAATCAACTTTATCCGTCGTAGTAATACAGCTCAATTTATATACTTTTGTAAACGGTGCTTCTAAAAAAATTATCAACAATCGGATTAACGCCGTGCCGACGAGTAATATCACGATTAATGAAAAAAAGTACAAGGTAATAAGCGCTATATTTCACGAAGGTGAAGAAATGAATCGTGGTCACTACACGTGTATGTTGAGAGCTGACACAAAATCGGAATGGTATTATTCTAATGATATGGAAGTGTTCAAGAAAAAATGGCCCAAAGGAGCACAAGGGGCATACATATTGTTCTTAGAACAGATTAAATAATGGCGCTGTATAAAGGCTGCCGTAAGCGCCGAAATGAAACATCGGCTGCTCTGGCGCTGTATAAAGGCTGCCGTAAGCGCCGAAATAAAACATCGGCTGCTCTGGCGCTGTATAAAGGCTGCCGTAAACGCTACATTAAAACATCAACTGTTCTAGCGCTGTATAAAAGTTGCCGTAAGCGCCAAAATAAAATATCGGCTGCTCTGGCGCTTTATAAAAGCTGCTGTAAGCGCTGCGTTAAAACGAGTGCAATAAGTTTCTAATTTGACCTAGGCTTCATGACATTTCAAAAAGTATCATCAAGAAAAAAATTATCAGACAAAAATATGTATGTCGTGTTAAAATCGGAGAGACGAAGAAAAATATATGGTTGCGTTCTCACGAGAATGGGCGATGGAGGGGCCCATTCTTTATTTTCAATATTCATACAAGAATATAAATTCATTCTGTTGCAATTGAAATAAATGTGCAATGTATCGTTAAAAGTTATTACAATTATACAAACATTTACATATATGATTAAATAAAATATATATGTATACTATAATATAATTATATATTTTATTTTATATATGTACATATATACCATATATTTCAATTATTTTGAACTGTATTGCATAAATTGTTACTTATACAAAGTTATGTGATAAGAATCGAAAATACATATATTTGTGATACTTGAATTACTATTAATTTATACATGAATTACTATTATAGAAAGCTGCTCTATATATCTGTACTTTAAAAAGTAAGTGATATCCTAAAAAAATCATAAAAATGAAAAGGTCAGGCCATGTTCAAAAGAAGGCACTCAAAAATTTAAACGATCTAATAATAAATTATCACGAAAAGTAACTGATATGTTATTCAAGGTGCCAGTTCAAAGTGAACATACGTAAAGTGTATATTATCTAAATTTAGTAATAATATATTACCATGAAAAATAACTGTGATATTTTATTCAAGGTGCAAGTTCACATTGAACATACATACATATAAGTAAAACTGATTACAATTTGATTCTAGAAAATAAGTGCGATATGTTATTCTTAGTGCACAAAATATAATAGTCGTTTATAGAGATTTGATTTGAAATTCATACTAGCCCGTACAATGAAAAATAATTGCTCGTAATTCCAGAGTACCAATTTGTTAATGACTCAGAAAAATAACATGGCGGCCTGCTTTCAAAAAACTTTCGATGAGTAGAATAAATAATTGAAATAAGAGTTGTGAAAATTGTATAAATTAAAAACCTCCAATCTTTCTTTAGTAAAATTTCGAATTTTCGTATCAACTTCCGATTTGTGTTATACCGTATTTTCAGGGAGTAAGTTATTGATCAGAAAACTTTGCCTTGTTGCTCGAAACGGGTGTATATTAAGTAAAATTTATAAATGTACAGTTCTCAGGTCAAGTACAATAAAGCTATACGCTTAAAGAGTTTACTGATTATTTGTCGTAATATACAATAAAAAATTACATATTAATTAAGTGAATAATATCGAAAATTATAAGTCAAATGAAACCTTGCTATTTAAAACCTATTCTTCATGATCGCAAGACACTATTTTCTATTTAAAAGATTTTCTTCAGAAACACAGAAGAAAAAGGTATTTGTATATAGTTTTGTATATTCACTTCGTTGTGTGTAGAGCTTTTAAAAATACGTTGAATCCTTATTCTAATCTAATCTTTTTCTAATGTAATACTTTTCGTACTTCAAATGTTGTAGTAATTATTCTGTAAGAGCTTCGACATTATTTCTAAATGGACATCGAGAAACATCATAGTTTTTTGAGAGCAGGCCGCCATGTTATTTTTCTGAGTAATTAACAAATTGGTACTCTGGAATTACGAGCAATTATTTTTCATTGTACGGGCTAGTATGAATTTCAAATCAAATCTCTATAAACGACTATTATATTTTGTGCACTAAGAATAACATATCGCACTTATTTTCTAGAATCAAATTGTAATCAGTTTTACTTATATGTATGTATGTTCAATGTGAACTTGCACCTTGAATAAAATATCACAGTTATTTTTCATGGTAATATATTATTACTAAATTTAGATAATATACACTTTACGTATGTTCACTTTGAACTGGCACCTTGAATAACATATCAGTTACTTTTCGTGATAATTTATTATTAGATCGTTTAAATTTTTGAGTGCCTTCTTTTGAACATGGCCTGACCTTTTCATTTTTATGATTTTTTTAGGATTAATGATATCAAGGAGGTTTTCAAACATTGTAAATTCTTGTTATATGCGGATGACTTAAAATTCTTTTATCGTGTTACTGGTCCTGAGAATGCATCTCTCATTCAGAATGATTTATCCCGTCTGGAGTTATGGTGCGAGGATAACAGACTTTTATTGAACACTGACAAATACCATGTAGTTCACTTCTCTCGAAGAAGAAATCCATATATTCATAATTATTTTTTAAATAAAAAATCTCTTTCTATGGTAGATTCTGTGCGTGATCTGGGGGTAAACTTCATCTCTGACTTATCGTTTGATAAACATATCCATGCTGTTACGAATTCTGCGTATAAAAAACTTGGATTTGTCACGCGGGCATGTAATTATTTTTCCGATGTTGCCATATTGAGATTGCTGTATTGTGCGTTGGTCAGGCTCCACCTGGAATACGCGGTCGTTGTATTATGTTGGAAAGAAGCATCGATTTTTCCGAAGGGTCAATTTTTGCACCGATAGCCCTATGCGTTACATAGATCATAATTATGTTCGGTTTCAAAGCTTAGTAAAGATCGAAACGCTCGATGTCGTAGGACTGTCTATGACTTAACGCTGTTGTTTCATTTAATTAATGGGCGAATAATCTGTCCCGAATTATTGAGTTTTGTAAGACTCCATGTTCCGGGGAGGCTAGCCAGGCACCGGTGCGTTTTTTATGTGGAATCACATCGGACATCATATAAACTAAATAAATAAATTTAAACCTCTGAATCGGATTTGTTCTTCAGCGAACATATACTCAGACCGCATTGCTTCTTCCAAGCGTCTTTGGGTTTGTTTAAACGTTCGTTGCTCACAATGCTTACGCCAATCAGACAACTAGTTACATTTTTGTCAATAACTTTTTTTTTACTGAACTTTATAGCAATTTTATTTGTTTTGTTTGTGAGATTTATGATTTGAATTTTGCGCTTAATTAATTAATGTCCTCTTCTGGTTTTGTATTTAACTGTTTGTAACTAAAGGGAAATTTCCCGTTTATATCAATAAATAAATAAATAAATTATCAATAATATAGCTAGAACGCTTTTATCGTAAATAACAAGGATAGAGAATGTATCGCTGTGAAGAGCCAAATATAATACTTAGCAATTTGCTAAAACGAGGAACAATCTCTAAATTGAGATTTTAAATTCCTCTTCCTTTTACCTTCCTAAAGTTGATGTAGACGAGAAAAATATATCGGTCCGAAAACGTCGGCTGAATCGGGAATCGAACCCGAAACCTTCCGCTAACCGGGCGACTGTTCTTTCCAACTGATCAACTTTAGGGAGGTAAAGGGAAGAGGAATTTAAAATCTCAATTTAGAGATTGTTCCTCGTCTTAGCAAATTGCTAAGTATTATATTTGGCTCTTTATAGCGATACATTCTCTATCCTTGTTAAATAAAATATGTCTTGAAATCATTTTAATTCATTGAATTTTAATTGTTTCGACATAATTTTAATCCATTGAATTTTAATTGTCTCGACATAATTTTAATTCATTGAATTTTAATTGTCTCAACATATAATTTTAATTCATTGAATTTTTATTATGTCTCGACATAATAAAAATTCTTGAATTATTATGTCTCGACATAATTTTAATTCATCGAATTTTTATTACACCTCTACATAATTTGAATTTATCGAATTTTTATTATGTTGCGACATAATTTTAATTTATTGATAAAGGGAATGTCACGGTGGCCATGAATAAAATGGATTATGTGAATAAAGTTGAGAACCTCTTAAATGACAAAGACACATATTTGGTATTAATAAAAATCCAGGCTCAAAAATCGAAAAAGAACTAAATAATAAATTAAAAATATGGACGAATAAAGGCTATATTGACAAAAAGAATATTATAAGTTATCCTCGAGCGATTCTCTCCTACCAAAAGCCTATGGACTGCCGAAAATCCATAAAGAAATACCCCTTTCAGAATCATAGTTTCCTCAATCAACACATCATTACATTCATTAGCATCCTTTATACATGAAATTCTACATTCCAGTCTCCCACGGGTAAAGAGCCATATTAGCAATAGTTTTGAAATGTGCAGTATCCTATCGGGAAAAATAATCAGTGATGATGAGGGTAATGATTTTATTGGATGTAGTCTCTCTCTTCACCAATGTACCTCTAGATCTGGCAATAGAAAGCATCAATAAAAGATGGATTCATTATAAAATCTGTCGAGAATCGGATATAAAGGAAATCAAGCGGTTGAAACTTTGTCTTAATTGTTTGCGACCAGATCACTTTGCTAGAATTTGCAGGTCCAGTTCCTGTAGGGAGTGCGGTGAGCGGCACAACACGCTATGTCACGCGGGAAAAACGGACACTTGGGTCGTCGGCGGAGTCAACGAGGGGTCCGTCGGGGAGTCCAGACGAGTCGTCCGTGGGCGCCACGCTTTGCTCAATGTCGGATGCCGGGAGAGGGTCATCGACGGGCGACAGCAAATCGTATGAGGGCGCACACAATCAACATATCGACGGTCAACACAAACGCATATTGATGGCAACAGCCATCGTGAACGTTGTGACAGCGAGAGGTGATTCTAAGCTGCGAGTATTGTTAGATAGCGCGAGCGAGCTCAATTTCATAACATCTACAGCATGCAAAAAATTAAATTTAAAAACAGATAACATTAGAGAGCAAATTAATGGGCTAAACGACATGAATTGCACTATAAATCACGGCTTTCTATAAAATCGCGAACGTCAAAGGACTAGGCTCGATTTGGCCGATTTTCGGCCCCCAACCGATTCAATTGATTTTCATTGGAATATCTTCTAGGGTCAGTAAGATATGAGAAAACATGATTTCCGATCGAAAAAATAACGTCACATGGAAGGGGGAGTGTCTAATGTACCAAAATGTTGATATCAACAGTCTATAAAAAATCGCGCTCTATATCGCGGGGGAAAACGCCAGTATCGAAATCAAATCCACTTGTATGAATCGTATGATAATTCTAGAGTTGTGCACAACCATGTATTGATTATCGGTACCTTAGTAGTGCAACATTAACTTAAATGACAAAATTCATCGATTTTTATAGACTGTTGATATCAACATTTTGGTACATTAGACACTCCCCCTTCCATGTAACGTTATTTTTTCGATCGGAAATCATGTTTTCTCATATCTTACTGACCCTAGAAGATATTCCAATGAAAATCAATTGAATCGGTTGGGGGCCGAAAATCGGCCAAATCGAGCCTGGTCCTTTATCGAATTCTTATGTTTTTTGATAAAAATCATTTCACTTATTTCTCTTTTTTTACATTAGCTTTATTATGTAAGATAGAAACATGCGACCAATCAAAGTCATGATGAAGTAACTCAGTGAGAAATGATTGGTCGAATCGTCATCGATTCGACATCGATTCGACGAATTTGACATCGATTCGACAACAAATCGACGTCGATTCAACTATTATTTCTCACTGGGAAGGCTCACACTACAGAATTTCTTGTAAGAATTGTACTTCATGTTATATCGGGCAAACCAAACGTTACTTTCGGACACGCATAAAAGAACATAATTCTATAATATTAAGAAACATGAATCTAATTACTCGGTCATTAGTAAACACAGAGCTTCACTTCATCATGACTTCGATTGGTCGCATGTTTTCATCTTACACAATGAAGCTAATGTAAAAAAAAGAGAAATAAGTGAAATGATTTTTATCAAAAAACATAAAAATTTGATAAATTTGTAAAGAAACACGGAAAATTAAAATTCTATTTATGATAATATTCTTAATTTATTTTAATCCTTTTTAATATATTATATTAAATATAGGAGTTTTAACAAGGCTCTGTAATATAAATATAAATTTAACGTATAAGACGGGCAACAAGAGCCAAATCGCGGATGACAATGCGTTATCCTAACGAAACTAAATAATTTTCGTTAGAATTAAATACCGGTGCACAAGGCACCAAATTTTACTTGGACACGGCCAAGATTTTAAATATGAAATAATCTCATATTTTGAGATTTAATTTCAATACCCCTTTAACCCCCCTACGGAAAATAAATAAATGAATGCAAGAGAAAATATAGATCCGAAAATCGCTGAATCGGGAATCGAACCCGAGACCTTTCGCTTGCCGGGCGACTGCTCTTCCAGCTGAGCTATTCAGATCCTTTCGATTCTATACTTTTCTCTGTTATATATATTTTCTCTTGCATTCATTTATTTATTTTTCCGTAGGGGGGTTAAAGGGGTATTGAAATTAAATCTCAAAATATGAGATTATTTCATATTTAAAATCTTGGCCGTGTCCAAGTAAAAATTTGGTGCCTTGTGCACCGGTATTTAATTCTAACGAAAATTATTTAGTTTCGTTAGGATAACGCATTGTCATCCGCGATTTGGCTCTTGTGCCCATCTTATACGTTAAATTTATATTTATATTATATTAATTTATGTTATTATTGCATTATATTATTTTATTATTTTTAATGTATTATTCGACTTTTGTTTATCTAAGTGATAAATATAAGGCCAACTTATCGAGCTGAATATTCGAGATGTTCAGTCAACTACCATTTATTACATGTATAAATTATAAAACTACAGTCATTATATTAAAACTAACGCAAATTACAATCATTCTATAAACGTTTCGACCGCACGCGGTCTTCTTCAGTATAATTATTGAAATATAAATTCTTACAATTCACATAATATCGAAATTTAATTATAGTTATTCAGAATCAAGAGTTTTCGAGCAATTAACGCGTGTTTCAATCCGTCCTGTCCAACAATGTTCGCCTCGATATGATCCCTGATTTTGTTCAGATCTCGGATAGTTTCATCGTTAATATGCGAGAAATTAACCCGTTCCGTAGGCGCTGCGATTAATAAAAAATTACCGATCAACGTATGTCCAAATTATAATATGTATCCCCTACAATTGGTAGTATGCTTACCTATCATCGTTCTTCTTGACAATTTTGCTACTTATTAACAGTTATTAAGGATGACACATAACAAACCAACAATACAGAAAGACAGCTCATTTTAAACTCTACTTGATCGGAGAGCGTGCGTGTTTATATATGATCTAATATCTATGTTTTACTCGTTAATGTCCTATTTGTCCTATTATTATTTCTTGTTCGCTAATATATCCAAAATATCAAAATACGACTCGCTAAGTAACTCAGTATCTTTGTTTAAATTTAGTCCATTTTTTTGTTCCTTGATATGTAGCATCTCAGAAATGAGTCTTTTATAATAATTATTTTCGTTGTCCATGATCTTAACATTGTCCCAATTAAAAGTATGATGTTCATTTATTATGTGTTCAGAAATTACTGAATGTTTCGTTGAGTCCAACCTAATATTATTTTTATGTTCTTTTATTCGCGTCTGCAATTGCCTCTTTGTTTGGCCTACATAAGATGCATTACAATTATTGCAACTGATCTTATAAACCACATTCGAATTGCATGGATGTTTAGTTTTATCTTTCTGCGCTTTAATAATATTATCCAGTTTGTTGAGACATCTATACCCTACCATACAATTTTTATTTTTTACCGAGGAAACAATCATTTCTGAGATCCCATCTATATACGGAATGACAAAGAATTTTTTATTGACCGAGTCATTTCCTATACTTTTTGTTCTTTCTATGTTGGCCTGTCTCTCTATAATGCTCCCCTTAGATATGATGTGTTCTATCCGATGATTAATTTTGTTAAAAATCAGATCAAGAGGGTAACCATTGCTTCTGAGTATATTAATAATTAACTCCAAATTTTTATTAAAAAATAGTGGATGTGATAGCAATAGACATCTGTCTACAAGGTTATATATTATTCCAATTTGTGGCATAATGGGTGGTTGAATAAAATGATAACGTCCTTCCTGAGAAGGTTTCTTTTTGATACCAGTCTATATATATTTGTTATTAATAATTTTAAGTGATAAATCTAAGAAATTCAAGCTATGGTTAACCTCTTGTTCGACCGTGAATTTAAGTCTTTCATGATAGTTGTTAAAATTATTCACAATCTGAGTCATATTAGTCATAGAGGTGGCCACTATTATGTCATCCACATAACGAAAATAAAACAAACATTCCAAATTCAACGCTTTGAGAACTGTATCCTCAAGATCTTGCATAACCAGGTTTGCAATAATTGGTGATAACGGTGACCCCATAGGGGTCCCAAACGTCTGTTTATAAATTATGTCATCAAATGTAAAATATGTAGAAGTCAATATGAATTTTATACCCCCCAAAAATTCGTTTTTCGGTATTTTAGTATTTATTCCAATGTGATCCAATCTATCGTTAATACCGTCAATCGCAAGATCCAGAGGAACGTTCGTAAACAAAGACACCACATCCAAGGAAAACATCCTATCATTCTCCTCAATCTTTTTACCAGACAATATGCCTGAACAAATCAAACTATTATTAATATGACTTTTCGCTTTGGGTAGGCTAGCTCGTAAGGTGTTTTGTAAAAACGAAGCCAGCGAGTATAGAGCTGTATCAACGATGAAAAACTATGATTCTAACTGGATAGTTATTCCTTATGGATTTTAGGTAATCCATACGCTTTTGGAAGGAGGAGAATCACTACAACGTAATTTATATATTCGGTTTTTTGAAATATAATCTTCCTTAAGCCATCTCTTCAACAAATCATTCAAATCGTTCTCTATTTTTTTGCACGGATTTTTTTTAACAATAGTTGTAAGGTTGACATCTTTTAAAACGTTTTCCATTTGTTTAATATAATGAGATCTTTCCATTGCCACCGTAGCATTACCCTTGTCCGCGCGTGTGAATAGAACATTCGGATTGTCTTACAAAATTTTATTAAATCTCTGTGTGCACCAAGTACTTTTTGTTGACTTACGTCATTTTTATCCTTCGTGTTCAGAAGTTGTGCAAATTTTGGAACCGCAGATTATTCTGATCGTTGTGAGATTATTAATATTATTTCGTTTGCTATTACTCTCTATGTCCTTGATGAATTCATGTATCGCTGTTTTTTTACTAATTCGGAAGACAGAATTTATCACCCATTTGCAACAGATTAGAAACGTTAGGCGGAATGTCTGTGTTGGAAAGATTAACACACCATTTTTATTAGTATTTTAAAAAAGGCTAGTTGGTTTGGAAGGGAAAAAAATTAGAGGAGGTAAAGGAAGAGACAAGTATTTAGGATATGTGATTCAAAGGAATGGGGGGCAAGAGGGACAGGTAAGGGACAGAATAAAGAGAGGGGCAGCAATTATGGGACAGGTATGGGGAATAGGTAAGAGGAGATTTGGGAATAACTGGGGGAGGAGGTTGTGGCTCTTCGATGCGTTAGTGTGGACGGTTTTAGGATACGGGTGGAGATATGGGGGTGGGAAGAGAGAGAGGGATTGGAAAGGATACAAGAAAGGTATCTGAGATGGATGTTAGGAGTGGATTGGAGAACGCCTGGATATATGGTAAGGGAGGGAATTGCAAAGGGAAAAGAATAAGGACAAGGATGGGAAGAAGAGCATGGGGATATGAGAGAAGGTTAGAGGAGGGTAAGGGAGGATGGTTTGGCCGAGAATATGTCTGGGGGAGATTAAAGAAAGGGCAAAAAAAGGAGGGGAATTGTCAGGGTGGGAGAGAGAAAGAAGGGAATTTTTGAGGGTAAGGGATGGGATTAAGGGAGATAGAGGAAAGAAGGGAAAAGGGGGGGAGTTCAGATGGGAAGAAGTTGAGGAATGGGAAGGAAAGGAACAGAGGGAGGAGAGGGTAGGAAAAAATGATAAATGGAATATCATAAGTGGTACAAACAGATTAAAGGGGAGGGGATTCCGGGCTATTTGAAGAAAGGGTGGGCGGAAGGTAGATGGAGGAGGATGGCAAGGTATAGACTGGGGAATGAAATGAAGGGAAATAGGTATTGGGAAAAGGAGGAGGATAGGAAGTGCAGGATATGTGGGAGAGGTTTAGAGACGTGGTGAGCATGTGTGGGAGGAATGTATGGATTGGGGAAGGGACGAGAAGCTGGCAGGAAATGGTAAAGGAGATATAGGGAGGGAGGGGGAAGGGGAAATATGGTTAAAAAGCGTTAGAGGAAGCAAGAGGAAAGGGGGAAGGGGAGAAGGAGAAGGAGGTAAAAGGAGGACAGGGGGATGAGAGAGGGTAGGGATAAGGGTGAGAGAGAGAGGGAGGGAGTGATGTGTGTGAGTGAGTGTGAGAGGAGAGAGAAGGGGGAGGGAGAGGAAAGGAGTGGAAGAATAACGGTAACCGGAAGCGGAGGTCCAACATAGGCTAAGTAGAATGTAAGATTGCGTAGGTTAAGATAATTTAGAATAAGAAAGGTTAGGGAAAGGCGGACGTGTGTGTGTGTGTGTAGGTAGGGGTAGAAATGCGAAGGAGAAGGTGAGAAAGGCGGCGAAGAGGAGAGGCGAAAAACATGTAATTAGATTAAGTTATAGATATAAGTTTAGGCTAAGGAAAAAGGGTAAAGGAAGGAAAGGTTTGGGAACGCTCCTGTAAAAAAAGCGCCTTGTAATCCCCAATTGGGGCGGCAATAAATATATCTATCTATCTATCTATCTATAACCTTGTAGACAGATGTCTATTGCTATCACATCCACTATTTTTTAATAAAAATTTGGAGTTAATGATTAATATACTCAGAAGCAATGGTTACTCTCTTGATCTGATTTTAACAAAATTAATCATCGGATAGAACACATCATATCTAAGGGGAGCATTATAGAGAGACAGGCCAACATAGAAAGAACAAAAAGTATAGGAAATGACTCGGTCAATAAAAAATTCTTTGTCATTCCGTATATAGATGGGATCTCAGAAATGATTGTTTCCTCGGTAAAAATAAAAATTGTATGGTAGGGTATAGATGTCTCAACAAACTGGATAATATTATTAAAGCGCAGAAAGATAAAACTAAACATCCATGCAATTCGAATGTGGTTTATAAGATCAGTTGCAATAATTGTAATGCATCTTATGTAGGCCAAACAAAGAGGCAATTGCAGACGCGAATAAAAGAACATAAAAATAATATTAGGTTGGACTCAACGAAACATTCAGTAATTTCTGAACACATAATAAATGAACATCATACTTTTAATTGGGACAATGTTAAGATCATGGACAACGAAAATAATTATTATAAAAGACTCATTTCTGAGATGCTACATATCAAGGAACAAAAAAATGGACTAAATTTAAACAAAGATACTGAGTTACTTAGCGAGTCGTATTTTGATATTTTGGATATATTAGCGAACAAGAAATAATAATAGGACAAATAGGACATTAACGAGTAAAACATAGATATTAGATCATATATAAACACGCACGCTCTCCGATCAAGTAGAGTTTAAAATGAGCTGTCTTTCTGTATTGTTGGTTTGTTATGTGTCATCCTTAATAACTGTTAATAAGTAGCAAAATTGTCAAGAAGAACGATGATAGGTAAGCATACTACCAATTGTAGGGGATACATATTATAATTTGGACATACGTTGATCGGTAATTTTTATTAATCGCAGCGCCTACGGAACGGGTTAATTTCTCGCATATTAACGATGAAACTATCCGAGATCTGAACAAAATCAGGGATCATATCGAGGCGAACATTGTTGGACAGGACGGATTGAAACACGCGTTAATTGCTCAAAAACTCTTGATTCTGAATAACTATAATTAAATTTCGATATTATGTGAATTGTAAGAATTTATATTTCAATAATTATACTGAAGAAGACCGCGTGCGGTCGAAACGTTTATAGAATGATTGTAATTTGCGTTAGTTTTAATATAATGACTGTAGTTTTATAATTTATACATGTAATAAATGGTAGTTGACTGAACATCTCGAATATTCAGCTCGATAAGTTGGCCTTATATTTATCACTTTGTTTTCAATATACGAGCGACAATTGTATTTAATTTTGTTTATCTATTTTTTATTATTTTTACTTTACCTTTAATATTCAGTGTTAACATTATTATCACCTTTCGTTCATATGTATTGTTTTTTGTGTCGCAGGAGTTTTTTATTTGTATCAAATTTATTTTATTATAATATTTTTCTCATTTATCTAGTTGCCTGGGCGTACCGTGTTCTTTTGGCAAGGGGGGGCAGAGATGTAGGTTTCTCTCCATATGCTGATCCTTATTAACAAGGGGCCATGATGGTGCCTACAAACTTGTATGCAATTACAATTTTTTAAATTCATTTTCTTTCGGCCCCTT
>NW_028190586.1:0-15038 GCF_048542155.1 Nylanderia fulva
AATAATTTTAACCCTATACTCAAAATTATTATTAAACCTAGTTGTCTTAATGTAGATAAAGCAATAATCTTTTTCAAATCAATCTCAAAATTAGCCATTAATCCTGATATAAATATTGTAAAAATTGAAAGATAAAATAAAATTTTATCCACTCTCTAAATATAAAAACTTTATTAAACCGAATTAATAAATATGCCCCTGCAGTTACTAAAGTTGAAGAATGCACTAATGCTGAAACTGGGGTCGGAGCGGCTATAGCTAAAGGTAACCAAACTGAAAAAGGAATTTGAGCTCTTTTAGTAATCCCAGCTAAAAAAATCATAAATAAAATTAAAATTTTTATATTATATCTATAATATAAATTCTTCACCTTCCATATATAAATATATCCTAATAGATATTAATAAACCAATATCTCCTATACGATTACATAATACTGTGACTATCCCAGAATTAAATGAAATATAATTTTGATAAAAATAGTCTTACTAAATTCAATTCAAAAACCTCGATCGTTCGTCAAAGATAGTTGGGAGTTCGTCAAATCAATAAATAATAAAACCATAGAGTCAACCGATATAATGGTGTCGTTGGATGTCTCTTCACTCTACACTAATATTCCGAAGGAACTAGTCATAAAAGGTATAGAAAAGAGATGGAATGAGATATCGGGACATACTAATTTTAGTTTTCAACAGTTCAGGCATGCGATTGATGCAATATTGTGTTCAACTAGTTTCATGTTTAATGGGATAGCTTATGAACAGATTATTTACTTAACAGATGTATCGGCAGATCCTAGTGCATCCGGACGATCGAAGCCTGCAGCGAATCCTGTGGAGAGACGACTCTAAGAACGACGTCCAGGAGTTCTGGCTATGCACGGTCACTTACGGGCTCTCATGCGCCCCGTATCTGGCCATCCGTACCTTACGCCAACTCGCCGAGGACGAAGAGCATCGCTTTCCGAAAGGCGCCGACATCCTGCGGAGCGATGTCTACATGGATGACATCCTGTCCGGTGCCGAAGAATCAAGAGGAAGCAGAATCTATGGTGAGGCAGCTGACAAATATATGCACGGCGGGCGGGTTCACACTAAAAAAGTGGTCTACAAACGCCTCCTACCTGCTGAGCCTCGTGGAACCGGACGCGCGCCTGCAACAAGAGGCCAGATGGTGGCTGCCCGGCGAGAGTCATTCCACTCTCGGCCTTCGATGGCAACCGTGCGACGACCGCTTCGCCTTCGCCACCCACCGGATCACTCTCTCAGCGGTCACCAAAAGGTCGGTCCTTTCTTTGACGGCCAAATTATTCGATCCACTCGGCTGGCTGTCTCCAACGACTGTGCTGGCCAAAATCAACATCCAGGCTACCTGGCTACTAGGTCTCGACTGGGACGCGTCTCTGCCAAGCGAGGAAGCCAGAAAATGGCTGCGATTCCAGGAGGAGCTAGCGGCATTGGAGAAACTAGTCGTGCCTCGTTGGTTAGGAGCCCTAGCTGACTCCCATCAAGAGGTTCACGGATTTGCCGATGCCTCCGAACGTGCCTACGCCGCAGTCATCTACCTGCGAACAAACACAAACGGAGTTAGGAGAGTGACTTTATTAGCTGCGAAGACCAAGCTCGATTGGTCGCCCACGTCGTGCCTCTTATTGGCGCAGAAAAGGCGCCTCTCCATCTGTGGTCGGATTCCACCGTGACTCTCGGCTGGATCCGGGGCCACCCTTCGTCCTGGGTCACTTACGTCGCTAATCGGGTGAGTGAGATCCAGACGCTGACTCCGGACGCCCACTGGCACCACGTCCCCGGCCGAGAGAATCCCGCGGACTGCGCGTCACGAGGACTCTACCCCAGCGAGCTTGTGGACCATTCACTATGGTGGCAAGGTCCGTCGTGGCTGTCCTCCGAGAGCCAACCGTGGACGATCAACTGCGAGGAGCCACCAGAGGATGACCTCCCAGAGAGGCGCGTCCGCGCCCACGTCGCCGCCATCGCCGAACAAAGGACTGAGCCGGAGATGCTTCTTCGATACTCGTCGCTACAACGCCTGCTCCGGATCACTGCGTGGTGCCGTCGCTGGCTGCGGATCCATCGTCAGGACCACCTCGCGCATGGCCAGCCCGGCTTGAACAGCGCCGACGAGATCGAGGACTCCCGGATCTCCTGGTTAAAAATCATCCAGGCTGAAACATACAAAGAAGAACTGAGACACCTGAAGAATGGAAAGCCTCTGCCGACTCGAAGCTCCCTACTGAAGCTAAGTCCTTTTCTGGACAGTGAGGGACTCCTACGCGTCGGCGGGCGCCTTAAACACGCTGCACTGCAGTATGATGCCACGCATCCAACCATACTACCAAGCAGATCTAATTTTACTTGCCTCATCATCGACGACTACCACAAGCGGACGCTGCACGGCGGCACCCAGTTGACCTTGTGCTCTCTTCGCCAGGAGTATTGGGTCCCTCGAGGTCGCGCTCTAGTGAAGAGCCGCATCAGCCGGTGTCTAAGGTGCACCAGATGGCGGGCTGCCATCCCTCAGCCACTGATGGGGGACCTCCCGGCACCACGAGTTACTCCAGGCCGGCCGTTTCTGCATACCGGCGTAGACTACGCCGGACCGATTTGGATGCGAACAGCAGGGGGCCGCGGACTCAAGGCGACAAAAGGTTTTATTGTTGTCTTTATTTGTTTAGCTTCCCGAGCAGTCCACCTCGACGCGGCCTCGGACTACACCGCTGACGCCTTCCTTGCCGCCTTGCGTCGGTTCGTCGCCAGGCGAGGAGTCTGCCACTCGCTATATAGCGACTGCGGCACCAACTTCGTGGGTGCCGATAAGCAGCTTAGGCAACTATTCTCCGCCGCCAGTGCCGACGGACATCGCATCGCAACCTTCGCCGCCCAGGAAAGAATCCGGTGGCGGTTCAACCCGCCGGCTGCACCTAACTTCGGGCGGTTTATGGGAAGCTGCCGTGAAAGCGATGAAAGCACCACCTTCGGCGAGTCATCGGTGACGCCACCCTCACCTACGAGGAGATGACTACTCTCCTAGCCCAAATTGAGGCCTGCCTCAATTCCAGACCGCTGCAGCCTTTGTCTGACGATCCGGAGGATGTAGCCGCACTCACACCTGGTCACTTCTTGGTCGGCTCCGCTCTCTCGGCGATCCCCGAACCGTCGCTCGAACGAGAGCCGTCGGCACGTCCTCTCACGGTGGCAGCTCCTGCAAAACATGAAGGACCATTTCTGGTCTCGGTGGGTCAGCGAATACTTACAACACGCTGGCCCATCGGCCGAAATGGTCCCGAATTAATCAGGAGGCTCGCGTCGGTCGAATCTGCCTCGTGGCGAAACGAAATAACACCACCAACACGGTGGCCGCTTGCGCGCATTACACGACTGCATCCAGGTTCCGACGGTAACGTTCGCGTAGTCGACGTCCGCACCTCGACCACAAATTTGGACGCGTCCCGTAAACAAGTTAGTCTTTCTGACCGACGGCTCCGAAGACTCACTCGAATCGCAATCACGCATCGTCCGCGATTAGTTTAAAAAATTTACACTTTTCTCTATTCCATATTCACATTCATTTATTTTTTTTCACTAAATTTCATTATTCTCCTCACATTGTACTTCACACTCACAGTCACTTGCACATCGCAAGCATACGGTCCTACGCGACGCTTAACCTATACGCGTCTATACGACTCCCAGTATAAACAGCTGATCGATTCAGCATTCCGTTCTCTAAATCAATCGGAGCACGTGCGCTCCACGTGTCACGTCACGCACGAGCGCGTGAATAGGCTCGTGCCCCACTCTCGCGCTGAGAACACGATTGCAGGTATATTACTGCAAGGCGGGCGGAATGTTCGAGATTCGAACGGTAATAACCCGCGGACAAGAAAGCGTTAAAATATTCATGCATCTCGATCATGGCCTCAATGCAGCATGCATATAATTTATTAATTAATATCGTGGTCTAACATGCGTATTTTAAATTATATTTAAATTAGCGCTCGGCCGCGAGAGTATACGGATACTCCGCGCCTTCGAAAATAAGCGCTTAAAACAGTCTAAATTGTAAACACCGCTGTCGCGCGAGAGGAGAGAAAAACAAGTAAATAATTACAGTAAACGTTCCTTCGCCCTTAATATCACAATAGAACGACAGCAAATGTACTCGAATATTCTAGAATTACAAGGCCTATATAAGCCTCCTCTCCTCTCGCGACCGCGGCGCTTTTTCCGATTGCTCATCGCGAATAAAGTGTGTTCATACGATAAAGATTGCTTGTCTTTGTCTAATTCATTACCGTTGCTTGCGGACACTTAGTAATTTACGACTCGGCTAATTCTCTCGGTAAATTCGGTGCGGTATATTAATTGTAATTTTTGTTAATAGTTTATATAAATATATTTTTTTTGTGAACGTTACGCGTGTGTCGAGTGTTGTGTCTATTTCTCGGTCTCGCTTCCGACCACGTCCTATCCATCTTTCCGTCGCGCACATTATTTTAGTTAATTGTAAGTTGAAAACATAACATAAATTAAGTAATAAATAGACAACAAGTTTGAAATTACATAAGGTGTTCAAATAATCCGCCATTAACTTAAATGAACAAATTAGCACGATTTAAAAGATAATTTATCGCTCGCTGTAAACATTGGTCTGTCTATTAAAGCAACTCTTTAAAGAAGGCTCAAACGTAATTTTGTCATTCTTTATTTTCGACTTATTTTGACTTGACAAATTCATTCCCCAAAAATGCGGTGTGACTTATGATACACCCTGTATATATATATATATATATATATTAGAGAGACGCGGTAGTGTCTCCGGCCATGTTCAAACCCTAAAAGACCCTAAAAGACACTACAAGTCTCCCTATCCTGCACCATCAAAGTCATTTTTTGGAGGTGTAGAACTACTAAAATATAAAAAATTTTGAATTGCACGTAATAGTAATATAACCTAAAAGGGCGGCATCGCCACGAGTAATTTGAGCCAGAAAAAAATAAAATCGGTTAAGCCTTCTGGAGATACAAGCGGTCGAAAAAGTGACGTTTTCAATGAAAATGAAGTAACTCGTCTTCTCTGTCCGCTGACGTCATCAGGATTATATATATATATATAAATCTCTTCTCACTTTCACTCACACCTCCCTCAACTTCCACCCACCCCTTTCCCTCCCACATCCACGCCCCCGCCCCGCCCCTAACCCCCACTACCACCCGCACTTCCACCCCTCTTACGCCTCTTTCACCCTCTTTCGTCCTCTCTCACCCTCTTATCGGCGTTCGTCCTCTCTCACCCTCTTTCACCTTCTTTCGTTTCGGTCCTCTTTCACCCTCTTTCCGCCCTCTTTTCATCCCTTTCGCGTCCCTCGGTCACCCTCTTTCGCCCTCTTTTCATCCACCCTCTTTCGGTCCTCTTCACCATCTTTCGCCTCTTTTCTTTCATTCACCCTCTCTCTCGTCCTCTCTCAACCCTCTTCATTCCCTCTCAATCCCTCACATCTTCACCCTCTTTCATTCCCTCTCACTCCCCTTTCGTCCTCTTTCATTCTCTTTCGGTCGCTTTCACCCTCTGTTGTCCTCTTTCACTCTCTTTCGTCCTCTTACCCTCTTTCGTCCTCTTTCACCCCGCTTTTGTCCTACCTCACCTTCTGTCGTCCTCTCTCTCACCCTCTTTCACCTTCTTTCGTCCTCTTTCAACCCTCCTTCGCCCTCTTTCATTCACCCTCTTTCGTCCTCTTTCAACCTTCTTTCATTCTCTCTCACACCCTCTTTCATTCCCTCTCACTCTCTTCACCCTGTTTCGTCGTCTTTCATTCATTCACCCTCAGTTCATTTCCCTCTCACCCTCTTCGTTTCGTCGTACCTCTTTCACTGCTCTTTCGTCCTCTCTCACCCTCTTTTATTCTTTCCTCACCCTCTTTCGCCTCCACTCCTCACCCTCTGCCGTCCTCTTTTTCACTCTCTTTCATTCTCGTCACCCTCTTTCACCCTCTTTCGTTCCGTTTTCACCCTCTTTCGTCCTCTTTCGGTCCCTCTTTCGCTTGTCTTTCACATTTCATCACCCGAATTCGTCCTTTTTCAGCCCTCGTTCGCGATCTCGTCTTCTCTTACCCTCATTCGTCCTCCTCACCCTAATCTTCCACATCATAAAATGAAAAGGTAACACAGCCGTGTTTCAACCAAGGTCCTCAAAAATTAACCGTTAAAAATGTAAAACGATCTAATCATAATTATCACGAAAAGTGCTGATATGTATATTCAAGGTGCCAGTTCGAAGTGACACGTAAGTGTAGATTATCGAATTTTAGTAATAAATATTACCGATTAAAGTAACTGATATTTTATTTAAGTGCAAGTTCACATTTGAACTACTCATATAAGTAAACTGATTAACATTTGATTCTAGCAAAATCCGTGCGATATGTTTGCTTAGTGCCAACACTACTAAAGTAGTCGTTTATAAGATATTTGATATGAATTCATACTAGCCCGTACAATAAAAAGGATGCTCGTTGTGCTTATCCAAACATCTTCGTCTTTACGATAGCGTAACTTTATATAAAAACTGCTTACGAGCAAGGAACATAGTTTAGCACCACTTATATGAGACATCCCTCTCACGGAGTAATAAATTGTTTTGTGCCGTTAATAGATAACAATGGTAAAAAGTTACAAATGTGGCATTGTGATGAGAACAATGCACATATATAGCTTTCCATGGAAAATTTTGTAAATTTTTGGAACTGTTTGAAGAAGGTACTTTGGAAAAGATAATGAATGGGAAATTCTTAGCGCAGCTAAAAAAATTGTTCCGTTTTAACGTACGCGTACAGATTAGGACATCCCTGGAATGCGTACAACTCCGAATCTTCGCAGTCACTACATTAGCAACTATAAAGACTTTTAATCGCAGCCCGTCATTTTCCTTCGTGAGGAAGTCGAAGAAATGTTTAACAATGTTGATCGCCAATTCTATGTTTAGATCAATGTGAGTCATCTTTTAGAATTACATCCATCAATAATGAATATTAGTTGAAATTTCCAATGTATTTTAAGAATAAAGCAATATTATATTCCCACAAATGTAACTGATGTGTTTGTTTTTGGATCGGGAAAATTTCTCGCAAAAATTACGAATCATGTAACATCATGCAAAAGCGATTGTTATGATTGTTTTTTGGACCACGTAGTCCTTTGCATCTCTGACGAAAAAATTATGCTTGATAAGAAGACGTTTTCTCTAAAGCTCGAAATCTGAGGAAACATAGACGATACCTTTTGGAAATCTGCGATCAACGCTAACATGAACACAGTACATAATACTGAATTCGTTTGTGAAGCTTTGTTTGTGGTAAATTTCAAAAAGGCGTGTTGCCTTCTACTTGTCATTTTAATAATCGTGGCGGTACAAACCATTACCAGATGTTTTTAAAATAAATAAAAACACTATAAACAAAATTATTTTTTTGTAGCAAAAATTAATTTTCGCTATAACAACGCACGCCCTCCCTTTTTGGCTTTTGTAGTTTGTCATTTATATTTATATTTGAATGAAGATATATTTTATATTTGATAAAAAAAATTTTTAATCTCATTTATTTTATACTTTTATGATAATTTGAAATTTTAAAAAGATAGCTACAAGAATTTTGAAATTTTAAAAGAAAAAGCTACGAGTTTTTTACGACCTGTCATTTAAAAAAAATTTAGTGTTTTTAAAAAAAATGCCTAAACGGAGGCACACCTCTTGCAAAAGCGCAAAAGCAAACATAAAAATTCGTTTGGTTGAATTCTTTGCATACTTCTGGGAATCAAGTCATTTTACGCTTTGCGCCTATGCAAAAGTGTGTGCCCCCCCGTAACCTTTCCAAATTGCACGTTCCACATGCTGCGTCAAAAACGCCCCGATGCTTCTCTCTCTTTCCAATCATTTCCTATTCAAGATAAAAAGGAAAAGGGGAAATGTCTCTGAGGGCGTTTCCAAACCAGCCTATGCATGAACCCGACGCAAAAAATTTTTGTAAAATTTTATTTTAAAAAATTTTGATAAATTTTTATAAAACGCGAGAAATTATTTTCCCAATTTATTTTTTTTAAATATTTGTTAAGATTATTAAAAAATGTTAAAATCTTTTTTAATTATTTTTTTATTCCGTTTTAAAATTTATTATCGCACAAATAAACAATCTATTTCTGATTGAAATAAAAAATTTTGAAAGATACTTTTAAAAAATTATTTCTTATGGGGAAAACCTTTCAAATAAATTTGGGAAAAAAAAATTGAGTAAAAAGTTTAACAACTTCAGCACGCCGGATTTCCCCCCGTTTAAACTAAGTTTATCTTTAAACCAATCCTCATGTCCCGTTTGCAAAAAATCTTTATTAAATAGAAGAAAAAAATGTCTTTTTTCAGTATTTTTTCGACAGTCTTTGGCCCGCCCACTTAATTTCAAAGTTAGATAAAAATTCTATTTTGTACATATTTTTTCTGAAAAATTACAAACTTCAGAAAATAAAAAAAAAATGGGAAGCTTTTGAAATATAAGCTTTGCAACCTCGTTGGATTAATTTTTTTCTAAATTTTTCGAGTTACAACTGCCCAATTTCGTGTGTTTTTTGGAAACAAATAACAAGCTTTAAAAATAATTATTAAAATACAAATTAAAATCTAGAATTTCGGAAAATAGCTTGACATAAAAAAAGAAATCCAAAGAACAAAAAATTTTAAACAACCCCAGGTCGTTCATCCACAAATTTAAATGGAATAAAATAAAAATTCTTGATAAAGAAAATTTCCTCGGAAAAAGATTAATCTCCGAGATGATTTATATTAAAAGAAAAACAAATATTTTGAACTTGCAAACGGACACAGAATGTTTACCTGATACATATATAGACAGTATTGATAAACTACCAAAACTCTGAAAATAGAGCACAAAGATAAAAGTAAAAAACCGCTCATTATCACCTTTCGATCATTTTGTCTATATGGCATTGTGAGTGTGCGGATCTCAGGAATCGATGTTCCCCCTACACTACTGTTGTACGTTGCAATTTAGTCATATGTAAGTCTATAAACATCTTCGTTTTCGTACAACCTATTAAGTTTAAATAAATCAATAACTATTAATAACGTTATAGGAATTCAAATTAATTTGTTTTCAAATCATCATGTGTCTATCGGGTCTTATAACCGGAGTAGAAACAAAATTTACGAATTTAACCATCACATTATGACTACGTGGAGAAATTTGCTTTCATTTTTACATCTTTTCTCTTTTTTTTCCCATAATATTTGTTAATCATTATATCTATCATTGTATTTTAATGCGTTACATACTCTATGACATTTTTGATTACGCTTGAGTATATGTTACCGTTATGACACCTTTTATTTTTAAATTCAAAATTTAATTAGCGTTGATAATGGTAAAAAATTGACCGAAACGTTCGCGTGTATTTGTATTTAAAGAAAGGGTTATGTTTATCTCTTTGTCGCCTTATTAAATTCATTTAGACATTAGATTAAGAATTATCTTTAAGACTTTACTTTTAATCTAATTTGATTTTTTTTATTACTGCTCTGTAACACCTTTTTTCAAATTTATTATAATTTATTAAGAGCCTTGACTTTTACGATTTAAAATACTAAATTTTTAGTTTAGTTTAGGCAAAGTTTAAGTTAATAAAATTTAATTTAAGGTTTTTGTTAGTTACAAAGATGCTAATTTAAAAACTAGGAGCATTAAAAAATGATGATCTTTTTCGACATTTTCGCTAAGGAAAAGTCATCTCCAAATTGCCTCAGGAATCTTCCATTAAAGTGGGGATACGGTATGTCTGGGGCACCTGTATATTACCCAAACAATTTTGGCTTACGGCCTCTCTATTTATAATTTTTCTATCAAAGACACGGTAGTGTCTTGCGACAAGTCATCGAAAATCGTAGATTGCACAACGAGGTACTTCCTATATCTTTACCGAGTTGGACTTTTGACATCTTTATTATCAGATTCATAGAAGGATTGAACTTGGTTTTTCTCGATGGACTTAATCGATAGCTTTAATTTAAATTGTATAAGGAAAATGTCTTTTCTTTTGCTTATATATACGGAGATATTTCGATGTAAAGTTTGATTTTATAATAAAATTGATCATTTGGGTCACCGTCGTCGACCTTCTCAATGCGCATGTACGCGAAAATGTACTGTGGGCAGTCAATGCTAGATTGTGTTAATGTCGCTCGATGATCCATGTTAGGTTACATTATGTTGTGTGTCGGTTTGTGACATGTAACACGCGTAAAATAGGTTCTTGTATACGGTTATTATATATTTCATGTTTGATTTATTGATGGAAATAGAGCAAAATTTCTTGTAATATTTATATAAAAAATTGAAATTCAGATAAATGAGAAGTTTTAATAATAATGAAAAAGTAATAATAAATAAGATAAAGAAAGTCATAAAAATTGATAACTCATAGTTATAACTTTTCTTTTTACGTTGTTATTATATATTATTGTTTTTATTCATCTCTTATTTATATCAACATTACGTACTTATGAAGTAGGAGGATGATAGCAACACATGAAATAAATTAAAAGAAAATCATATATATATGATATCGCATATCATATATATGACATGTATTAGTATTGCACATCGTATACATATAGTAATGCATAGTATTGCAAAATATATTTTTAGATTCTACAGAAATAGCATGATTATGCAATATTATGCAATACTACAAGTTATATATGATATACTATATATTTTTTTTAATAATAACTTTTCTGTTACGCTACCCTACTATTTTTCCTAACTTCTCATTTCTATTGTAATACTATTTTATTAATTCTTCATAAGCTAAGAGTAGATACAGTTCAAAAAATAATTTTAAAATTTTCATAAATTTCTTACATAGCTTTCTTATGCTTCCAGCTAGCAGACACACGTCAAAATGACATTTTCAAAAAACAACATATAAACACATTATACATATATGATTTCTAAAAAAAACTATAAAAAAACAAAAAAAAAACATTTGCTATGATAGAAAACGAATGAAATTTTAATCTTTTTTAAATATTAAAAAAAATTTTTAATGCAAAAAATTTTTACTATTTTTTAATTTACTTTAATTTTTTATTTAATTGGTTTAAACTATGAATTAGGGTAAAGAACAAAGAAATATTACAAGGAAAACAAGAATTACAATTTAAATTTATTACTGCCCAAAGTTTAAAATAAAAATTTTGCAATAAAAAATGTTAAAATCAAAGACGACGGGTAAATAAAAACCTGAATTCAAAAATTGTGTTTCCTAAAATTAAAATGAAATCCAAAAATTTAAAAATTCGACCTTTTGTTTTAACAACTAATTTTTATTTAAAACGACTGCATTTTTTCCTTTTACAAATTACATAACAATCGAATTATTATAGAAAAAATTTTTTTAAAATTATATTGTAAAACTAATTTTTAAATTTGTTTTTTTCCAATTAATGTTTAGAATTTTTAAAGGCCCTAATTCTTTATTTTAATTTTCATTTATTTGGAAAAAAATTTTATAAATAGGGGAATTATTTCGGCAGACGACGAAATTTCTTGAAGAATTTTTTTGGGGGTTTTTCCAAATTTTTAAAGGTGACCTAAAAAACTCGAAACCCATGCTGAAAATTTATCCAAAACCAAAAACTTAACATTATCAATATTGAATACAATGTAAACATTATAAACGGGGAATTCTAACCATAAAAATTTTTAAAATTTTTTTTAAAAAAAAATTGATAAATTTTTTGTACAAAAAAATTCCAAATTTTTATAAAATATCAAATAATATTAGATAAAAAAAAGTGAATTAACAAAAATTTTTATAACAAAATATCTATAATTCTTACAAGGCTATATATAATAAAAAAAATCTAAATTTCCCGACTTCCAAAATTTGGGGCTAGCTCATCAATGACGGGTTTAAATTAAACCCAAATTGGGCACATTAATTTTTTAATTAATTAGTCGATCAGAAATAATGTTTACACTACTTTTGGTAAACGAACAGAAAGGACCTTAACCCCGATTTAGCATTTTCTCATAATACCAAAACCCAAAGTTCTTTGTCAATAAAAAACCTTTAATTTAAATCAATGGTAATTTTAATAAGGGGGTTTCCCCTAATGATTTCAATGTCTTTTGTTTTCCAAAAAAAATTTTTTGTGGCTTTGAGCTTGATTTCAAAAAAAACTATTTTTTTTTTAAAAAAAATTTTGCCCCACCGCAGTCTTTTTTTCACAAAAAAATCCGTATGGATTTTGCATTTTAAAAAGGCACGTGCATGCATCACAGAAAAACTATCACTTTAATTTTAAAAAAATTTCTATTAAAAAAAATTCCTTTTTAGTAAATTATTCATTTCATCAAAAATTTATTTAAATATTATTAATTTGGGGTTTTTGGTTTTTATTTTCCCGAAAATAGAGCTACAAAAAAAGGTCTAAATTCAAAAAGTTTATTTGACCTAAAATAGGGCATATGTTCTCTCGAAAATTTTAAAAAGTGGAAATTCCGCCCCTTAAAAGAAATTTCTAATTTTTGAAAAATTGGGAATTTACTATCTGAAAAGTTTTAGTGCATTTTCTAAACCAAATAAAAATTCCCTTAACTAAAATATTATTTCAATAGAAAAATTGGAGTTTTTTGATATGTACACTGTCAATGAAGTTCAGGGTGATATGATACTATATATGAAGCAAATCTGTAAGAGCTGATCGACAAATTATTTTTAACAGTACCCCAATGTTACTTAATTTTAGACATCACTATTATTGTATTTAAATTATCATTTTCAAAATCTTAATTTTTGGGAATGCGGTGTAGTTCGATTTTTAATGTTTTTGCCCTACGCGGATCGGGAAAGGTTTTTTAGACGGAAAAAATTTAATTAGTGTTTTTACAGATTTGTTTTTACTGCGTTTATTCGAGTCACAAAGAATACAAATCTTTTCTCTCCCCCAAAAAAAGTTACGCGAAACCAGCAAATTCTACTCCCCCCTTTGAGGCCCCCATTTCTTTCTTCCCGATTTCCACCCTTATTTTTATTTTAGGGATTAATTAATATTATTCTCAGGACTTTCGCTTTTAATGTACGGAATCGAAATTTTTTTTTTTTCATGTTAGTCGCTTTTTGTTTTTTTATTTTTTGTGCACCGGTCGCGATATTTTTAACACACGTCCTTTAATATATTTTTATTCGTATAAATTTATTTTATATATTTTTATAGCTTGTGGCATTTTTCGCCACAATAATATCAATTTATATTATTTATATTATCATTATTATAAATCTTCCTCAAGTAAAAGCGACCAAAGGGGAATCTTTATTGTAGATAATTATTTAAAATACAACTTTTCGGCTGTCTTTTGCCCCTTTTCAGTAAATAAAAAATAAATGCAAAAAAAATTAATCGAAAAATAAAATTCATTATACCTCCGAAAACTTACCATTTTTTTTAATGAACAATGTAAAATTAAATAAAGAAGCAAAAAAAAAAAATTTGTTAAAAGTTAGCAAGATTTTTCAAAATATGTTAACATCTTTTTATTTTTTGCTTTTTTCTGTCAATTTACTTTGTTATTAAAACAATGGTATGTTGTGGGATAAGTGAATTTGTTTTAAATAATATTTATGTTGTCAATTTTTGTTTTTCTTTTATTTTTTCTATTGTATTACTCATCGTTATTACATATATCCGATGTTCATGAAATATTTCCTTTGTGAAAGTGTTGATCTGCGCATAAAAGGGTGCGCGATTTCTAAAAATTATAAATTTTAATATATTATAAATTTTTGTGTTTCGTTTGGAAGAGGGAAAACACTCGATTAACACAGAGTTAGGATAAATAAAAAATATTTTTTAGTTTTATTACAACGGTATTGTCTTGTTTTACGAAAACGCAAGAAAGGCGCAAAAAGAATTAATTATTTTTTAATTTTCACAATTTTAAAAATAAATAGTTAAAAAATTTACACTATTACTTTATTTTTAATTTTAACGTATACCTTGATGATTGGGGATTCCAATAAACTGTTAACTTGGAAAAGTAGGGGCCCAATAAAATAACCATCCAAATTAAAGATAATTTTTTTGAACAACAAAAAAAATTTTATTATTTAAAATTTGGATAAGTCTTAGAAAAAAATTATTAATATACGAAAACCGTTCTAAAGATACTTGAATTTAAAAAAAAAATTTTAATATTGTTGGGATTTCTTGTTAAACGAAACACTCTTTTTTTATAGGACGCACTTTAAAAAAAATAAAATATAATTTAAAATTTTGTTAAATATAATAAAAATAACATATTTTTTAAAAATTTTTGTCCACGATATTAATGTAGGCTTTTTTTTAACAAATTTTTAAAAAAAAATAGTGTATAGTTTTTATTTTTTATTTTTTTATTTTTTCAAATTTTAAATTTTAAAAATTTTGGTGTAAAAAATTAAAATTTTTAAATATAATTATAATTTAGTTGTAAAATTTTGAAAAAATATTTTTCAAAAAACGTTTTTTATTTTATTTAAGCTAAAGGGGTTTTTAAACCCCTTAAAAGAATGGTAATGTTAGATTAGTCCAAAAATACATTTAAGAAAACTTGCAACACCATGCTTTTGTATTTATCGTTTTCAAAAATTGAGAGCAATACATTGAAAAAATTTAGACTAACCTTTTTGACAGCATACGTTTCAAAACAATGCAAAAATCTTTTTTAAACCAAAAATCCGACACTAAGTATTTTTCATAATGTTTCAAATATATTTTTTAATTTTTTAAAACAATAGAAAAAAGATAAATTTCTGTTAAAGTGAATATTGTTTAAAAAAAACAAAATTTTTAATAAAAAAAAAAGTGTCTTTTTTTTAAGCTTTATTTCAGTTTAAAATTCTTTTTGGGGGGGACATTTTTGCATACTTACTCTACCCTTTATTAAAGTATTAAAACGGGAAACTTTAACT
>NW_028190586.1:15324-77878 GCF_048542155.1 Nylanderia fulva
GAAGCGCTGCATAAAATGCTACAGCCGTGTCGACAAGGTCATAGACAAGAAAAGGAGAGATAACTTGCCCAGGAGCACCCAGTAAAAAATTTATACAGATGCGACTTTGCTCAGGATACCGCACGTAGTGATCGCAAGCGGTTAGTTAAACCGCTGCTATCGCCTTGGCACTAGAGATACAGTGGAAACGCGTGAATAAATTACGATCCAGATTGAAGGAGACTGTTTTTCTAGTTTAACGTACGAGGGTTGTCTAAAGTTTGGAGCTGACCATGCCACAAAATGAATCCACTACGCCGAAAACGTCGTCCGCGGTGGAAATTAAAATCTCTAATTTATTCGTGAACACCACAGCAAACTGTTAGTGCGGCCTTCGAAAGTCTTTATCTCTTTTTTTCTGCTTTTCGCTTTTCTCCACAGGACCCACAACACTTTTTTCTAATGTGTCTTGTCTACTTGGTGATAAGTAAATACATCTTCCCTTCACTCAGCCACTTTTCCTTCCTTTTTCTATTTGTCTTCTTCTGTGTTCTAAAGTCCAGCCAAATGGAAGAAAAGCTTGTTCTCTAATTTTTCTCCTTCTAACAAAGGGTACTCTTGATTCTTTCTGTTCTCTATAAATTTCTACTTCCCTACATCTCCACAAAATTGGAGGAGCAGTTCTTTTCACTGTTATTTCCGCTACAATTTATCGTTAAAAATTACGGAAGACTATTACTGGCGACGTTAAGATTATCATTATAAAACCAAAACGCCAACCGTCACAACTCTCAGATATCAAAATGAGACAGTAACTCGGTGTTTCACACCTTTTTATTTGTTTGCCCTGAAGACACAAGGATTTTTCGGGTCTCAGCCGTTTGAAAGGAGGGGGAACTCTACGGCATCGGCGGGCGGCACCACTTTTGACAAACTCCAATTGTTTAGTTGAAAAATCTTTTATTTCTCTTATTTCTCTTGAGTTGATTAAATCCTGGATTCAATAAGTTTACTTTTGGTTTATTCGAATTAGCGACTTGTCTCTCCTGAATGTTTTGTTAGCGACGGCCCTCATCGCCTCGCCTCCCGTTCGGCGGTGCTTTTGTTTTTTTTTTTTTTTTTTTTTTTTCTTTTTTTCCACATCTTTTGGGGCCTCTTTTCTCCCCATCTTCTTCTCTTTTTTATCCTTTTCTTTCTCCTTTCTTCCTACCCCTACTTTTCGATTTCTTGCTCTCGATTTTTCGCCGCTCTCCAGACCCGTTTCCCCCTTCTCGGCTCCTTTGCTCTCCTCTTTTTTCCTTTCTTGCTGTTTCTTTTCTGGGTCCGCCTTTGCATCTTCTCGCGATAAGAAGCGGCTTCGCGAAAGCGTGAGAACGTTTCTTCAAACGAATATAATGCCGAACTTACTAATTTATTACTAATTTATGATATTTAAATATAAATAGTTCTAGTCATCACCAACCCGCAGACCTTGGGTAATGCGACCGTACCCCCAGCTCTCCATTCGATGGTGGTGAGCACCCACATCGGACTGTAACATTTCTCCCCCGTTGAAAAAGAAAACGGAGGTACGAAGTTTTTCGTTCCTGTTTTTGTTTGTATGTGGTTACAATAATTTCTTAATCTACGTATAATAGTGGTTTTCCCGTTACAATATAGTATTACAATCGTGTCTTAAAATCAAGTACTTTGACTCCTTCTTAGGATTGATCTCGGTATTTCGAAGTCATTGTTTATTATATTTCTCGGCTGTTTTTTGTTTTTATTTTTCTTTTTTATTATTATTATTCATGGTTATAATGGATATTGCAGCTACTGTCATTACTATTCCGGTAAATGTCATTGGGTAGACAAATTGCTTCTGTGCATAAAAGTTTTTGCTCGTTGTTTTGTAAGTCGTTGTCTATAGTTTCTATTTTGGCTCTTAGTTTTGTCAATTCCAAACGATGTTGTAAGATATCTTTTAATGTGTCCTGGTTATGTCCTATTTTTTTGTCTTGTGGAATTATTATATTTACATTTGGTAGAAAAGTTTCTAAAGTATTTTCGTACGATTTTCCTGCCGTTTGTAATGTTGTGTCCATTGTTGTCAATTTACAGTTTCCGTTTAATGTAATTTTGCCTGTGTTTTTTATTATCTTTATTTTCTGATCGTCCGTCGCATCGTATAGTTATTGTCTGTTCAGCAGAGGTCGAGTATAGCCAAGTGTCTTCTTGGTGTAAGGTTATCCATAGCATGTGGGTTGAGGTTATTGTCTTACATTATATTTATCCTGATAACGCTGTCGTAGTGTATACATTTGGATTTTGCACGGTGCATCTACATCTATGCAATATATAGGTGTATTTTGTTTGCATACATATTGTACATTTATTTGCTACATTGCTCTAACTTCTTTTCCGTCATTATGGCGTACGTTAATTTTTCCTTATCTACAACAATAATTAGGTTGTTTATTTTAATATAATTATATACATTATTTATGTGTAGCGTAGGAAATTCTATCGCTTTTACAATGTCATATGTCGGTTGTACAATTAAAGGAAAACGCAAAATAGTATATACTTTATCTGATTCGTGGTACGCTGTTATCGCAGTGTTCTCTTCTTTCGCTAATCAGTCGTCTGTGCGAATTTTAAAGGGGAAATACAATCCTTCGGAAAGTTGTGCTGCCGCATTTTTTAAATTATTTATAATGTCGTCTATGGTATTAATCTAGGGTGCATTTTGCCTTTTCGTATATATGTTAAGTATTCCTATACGTTTTCTGTATCCTTTATTAATTCGTTTACAATTACCTCTATTGCCCTGAAATGTTCGTTTATTTTTTCTAAGTTAAAGATTTCGGTTATAGTCTGTTTTAATAGTCTCTCATTATGGTCGATTATGTTTTCTAGTCTATCTAAATGTGCTACTGTAGCGTTTATTACTTTTAGTTGGTTTCGAATCGCGTGTTCGGATACTTGTTGTTTATTTGTTATTAATTCTAGCTGTTCGTTTATTTGTTTTTTCGTCGTTTGCGTCTATGATTCCGAATAATGTCTTTGTTATTGATCCTATACCGTCTATTAGTCCTCGACGTTTGTTTGTAGGTTCTTTGTATAGGGTATCAATTTGATTTTTTATGTTGTTTAGGTATTTTAATTTCTGTTTTATGATATTAATTGAGTTTACGCATGTACTCTTTGTTTCGTCGCACATTGTTTCTGTCTGTTTCATGTAATTGTCAATTTGCTTGTGTCTGTAATTTAAGGGTGCGAGGTTTAATTCTATTACTATTTTCCATGTTTTCTTGGAAAAGTGTAGTTGGCCGATTTGCTCGAAATATATCCCTGGACTGTGCTTGAATTCTGTTATCTCATACGGTTGACCCTTCTCACTTTCTTTCTTGAGTACTGCAGCGTTGTAGACTAAGAGTGAGAGTGCCCTGTAATAATATATAGGGTATTTATTTTATTTTCAATCGTGGCATATACCTTCATTCGCAATTTTTATACAGGAGAGGGGCGTTCGTTCTACGTGTCTTTTGTAGTCACGTTTTAGTCTTATGACCTTTTTCGCGAGAACAAATACGATTATTGTTCGTATTGCGGGCAACACTTTGTGCCCTGGTTTAAGTCCAGGTGCTCGGGGTGCTCCGATGATGCGTGATGCTCCTGGGGTGCTTATCGGACGCCGGTTGTGGGACCGGAGTTGCCCCGTGATCGGCTGGCGCGGGCCTATGAGGCCGTAGGCCGTGTCGTTAACTCTTTTTGATCCTTTCGGATTACTTTTGATGTACGCACCGGTGTGCGCTCCGGCTAATAAGGGAGGCTCTGGACGCGGTAAGACCCTTTCCTTATTGTTTCTTGCGGGACGCTTTGGAAGGGGACTCGTCTGATGATAATTAGGTAAGTACCTAGTTTTCTATAAACAGTTTTAGTCTGTTTGTATGCGTATCGCTCTTTTTCCCTTCTTTACTGTATAATTCACGCTTGAATTTTTCTCTATTATTGTGTATGATCCTGCCCATAATACGTCTAATTTCTTGGATCGTCCGCGTCGAAGTGTCTCCTCGTATACGAGTATCTTGTCGCCTATTTTAAATTGGTTTCTTTTGAGGATTTATCAAAGTGTTCTTTCGCTTTTATTTTTTCTTTTTTAATATTTTCTTTCGCAAGTTGATTCGATGCACGTATTCTTTCCCTTAGTTCCTGTAGATAGTCATCGTAGCTATACTTCAGTTTGGGCGGTCTCGTTAGTGCTGTCGGCTGTTCGACTTGTCGTCCGTATATTAATTCAAAGGAGGTATATCCCGTAATTGTATGAGGAGTGGTGTTATATGTGAACATTGCGTATGGCACCCATTCATCCCAGTCGGTTTGGTCAGCATTTATATATTGTTGCAAATATTCGGCTAATGTGCGGTGCGATCTTTCTAATGCTCCATTACTCTCGAGATGATACGCGGTTGTTTGTATCTTTTTTATTCTTAATAATTTGCATATATTTTTAAATACTACGCTCATAAAATTTGGGCCTTGGTCTGTTAAAATTTTCTCGGAAATACCGTGCTCAAAAATTATTTTCGTGACGAACTCTTTTGCGACGGTATTTGCTTCTTGATTTGCGATCGGTATCGCTTTACTGAGTTTTGTCAAGCTAGTCTGGAATGTTAACAAGTATTTGTTTCCGTTAGTGGTAACTGTTAGTATCCGTGATTGAGGGGTGCTTTTATTCGGCGTGATAACTTATTTTTTTGGCAGGATTTGCATTTGGCAATATACCGTTCGACATCTTTTGTCAATCCTGGCCAGTTATGATTTAATCGAATTTTTTTGATTGTTTGTTCGATTCCTTGATGCCCTCTTGTGAGTGCATCGTGATATTCGTAGAGTATTTGATTCTTTTCCTCTTCAGAATATTTTCTTGTATTATCGGCGAATTCTTCTTCTTCTTCCTTTTCTTCCTTGTCTTCTTCTAATCTGAAGATTATATTTCTTTTCTCCCCGTTGATATCTCGGGTTACTTGTCGGCTTAGCGCGTCGGCGTTCGCGTTTGCTCGTCCGGCCTTGTGTATGATTTCATAATCATATTCCTCGAGTTTCAATCTCCAGTGGATTAATCTAGACCCGGGATCAGTTACATTGAACAACCATATCAAAGGTTTATGATCGGTAATTATTTTAAACTTTGTGCCGTAAATGTATGGTCGAAAATGTTTAACAGCCCATACAATTGCCAATAGTTCCTTTTCCGTAGTATTATAATTTTGTTCCGCACAAGATAATACTCGGCTGGCATATGCGATAGGCCTATCCTTGTCTACCGTTCCTTGTGATAGTACGGCTCCGATTGCATAGTCCGAGGCATCGGTAGTCACGTTGAATTCTTCATTGAAGTCCGGATACTTTAGCACTGGCGCTGTCATTAATTTTCCTTTAATTTTCAAACGCGATTTGTTGTTCATTTTTCCATTGGAACGTTTCCGTTTTCTTCGTTAATTTTGTTAACGGTTTTGCGATTCGCAAAAAGTTTTCTATAAATTTTTAGTAATAACCCGCTAGTCCGATAAACGATTGTACGTCTTTTACTTTCCGCGGTGTCGGAAAATTTTTTACCGCCTCTAATTTCGACGGATCTGGCAGTATACCGTTTTCGGAAATAATATGTCCAAGGTATATCACCTCTTTGCGTAAAAATTCGCATTTGTCAGGCTGTAGTTTGAGACTGTGTTTCCGTAGGCGTTATAATACTTCCGCGAGTCTTCTGTTGTGATCCTCTAAACTGGATCCGTTTATAACAATGTCGTCGAGATAAACGAGACATCGGAGCCCTGGTATCCCGATTAGCACTGAGTTCATGAGTCGTTGGAAAGTCGCAGGCGCGTTTTTAAGTCCAAACGGCATTCTATTGAACTCGTAGTATCCGTAAGAAGTCGAAAAGGCTGTCTTATTTTTGTCGCGCTCGGCCATCGGTATCTGGTGATATCCGGATGCGAGGTCGAGCGTCGTAAATACTTCGCGTAAAATGAATTGCCTATAGTTAATTCATTTAACTTCCGGAAATTGACTACTACTCTTAATCGCGGTTTGCCTGTTGCGTCAGTCTTTTTTTGCACTACTAATAACGGTGCATTCCACTGGCTAATGCTTGTACTAATAATTCCGTTTTTTAGCATTTTCTGTACTTATTCACTTCTAATTTGTGTTTCTCGGGAAGGCGATACGGTCTCACATTGACGGATGAGGTATCGGCGCGCGTGCTTATCTCGTGTTTTAGTGTTGCTGTGCATGACAGTGGTTCTCCGCTTAAATAAACACGTCGCTATATTCTTCGCATATTTTCTGTATCGCTTTCCTTTTTTCCTTATTTAAATGTTTTGTGCGTAATAATTGTCAGATTTGTTCGTCACGTGTTAGTAGATTCAGAGTCTCGTTTGTATGTATCGTGTATAATTCGTGCGCGTTATCTTCGCAAACGTCTTCTACGGTTACGAGGGGTGTGTGGATCTCGACCGGCTTATCAGTTGTATTAATTACGCTGATGGGACATTGGTAATTCTTCGGTTCTACCAAACATCGTCCGATATAGATTCCTGGGGCGGCTTCTTTGGCTCGAATAATCCCTGTCTTATTATGATTTGTTATCGCTTGTATAATTGTTATTCACTACGCGGCTTTAAGATAATTTTTTTATACGGTTGCAATTTTAGGACGGCGTTTCCCGATTTGTAATTCGCGTTTTTTGTAACGCACGTGACTTGCGGCTTCTGGAGGAAATCGATTCCTATGATCCCGTCGTATTCCATCGGGAAATCATCCTTTATGACGTAAAGGGCGTGTTTTATTTTGTTTCCGTTTAACTCAATGGTTGCGTACATTTTTCCGATCGTCTTTGCTTTGTGACCGGTTATTTCAACAAGGATTATTTTATCATTGTGGATTTTGGTCGCGCCTTTTAAGTGTTTAACTTTTATTAATGAAATCGTGGCTCCCGAATTGTACAGCATGTTTACTTTTCCGTATTTTGCCTCTCGCATGGGCAGAGTAATTATATTTAAACTCGCTCCCTCGACGTCGGCGCACGTGTGTCATCTGATATTCGAGCGCGCGAGTTTTTTAATCTTAATATTCCGCGGCTCTCCATCTTCATTGCTGCTACGTTCGGACTCGGAAGTTTCTCTTCTGCCGTATTCTTTTGATTATCTATTTTATTTAATACTTTCGCGGGTTTTTTTGATTCCTCTGGTTTTGTTCCGTTGGGGGCGGTCTTATTTTTCGAGCTGCGCCCGTTTAACTCCCAACATTCTTCGCAGTTTATGTTCACGCTTCTTGCAATAATTGCAAAATTTTTCGATGGCGGATACGCGCGAGGATTTTCCGGTGTTCAGCAGGATGTTGCCCTTGCTACGACAGTCCGTCCGTAAGTCCGGGTTTTCCGCATCTATAACATTGTCCAGTCGTTCGCTGTCCTGGTCGCGCTGATTTCAGGTGTATATAGCGAAGAATAGTTGACCGTGACGTGCTAGTCCGATAAATCTCTCTTCCGCGCTCGCGCCGGCTATCGCTTCTTGAAGCGTCCGTATATCGTTGGTGAGCGTACGAGTACTTTTAAGTCGCTTCGTAACCCTAATTGAAATTCAATAACGCTTGTTTTTGGATCGTTTGTTAAATAGTGCGTTTTTCTGAGCTCGCATGGGTTCTTTCCCTCTATCATTGAATTGTATAAATTCATCGCAAGCTGATCAACGCGTTGCCCGACAACTTTGTGCTGTCTCATTATATTTCTGCTTTAGTGAATTGAATTTAGTTGTAAGTGGGCAGTACTTTGCTTGCTTTGGTATGCAGTCTCTAGTTGGTGTTTTAATTCTTCAAACGTTTGAATGTCTCGCGTTTCGAAATCTTGCATGGTTTTACCTTTTAATTTAGTAAATAGTATGCTTTGTATCAGAGAGAGAGAGAGGCTCTTCGTCTCTGGGGTATATCTTTTGCATGGTATATGTGCATGCGTTCAGACATTCTTGTAGGGGGTGTTTGCGAGTTACCGTCGAATTCGGGTATCATCATTCGCGCTTCTTTTAGAGACATATATTGTCGTGCAGTACTTCGTCGATTTCGTACGTCGCGCTCAGTCCGTCGTAAGTCATACGAGGCTCGTAATCGGACTCCTGTCGTACGTCTGTGTGTGTGTGTATGCCCGTGCGGCTTCTATCCTATCTATACGTGTGTTTACTGTATGTAGCTCTGCATGTATAGTTTGTATTATATTAAGCATTTGAGAAGTTCCCCGGGCGCTATGACGGAGGGTTGTTGTGACGCGGCGTCTAAATTCTGTCCCATTTGGGCAAAGGTTTGTCGGAGTATGCTTATTTCGGCATCTATCGCGGCTGGCGGAATAATCGCGTTCGCGTTTGTATTTTCTGCCATATTTATTTTGCTACAAATTTCTTCGGGGTCGAATATTTCGCTGTCGTATAACGTTAATGAAAATTCTCTCCGCGAAGATACTCTACTCGGAGTTCGGCTGATATATGGTCGCAATCGACGCGGTTTATCTTGAGTTACTTGAACGGAGTCGCTCGGATTATGTGGGAATATACTCGCGTCAAAACTAGTAACGGAAATTCTTGTTTGTTTATTACGTTCGGAGGTAACTCGGTATTATTTTCGTTTGACAAGTCGCTGTCTAAATTTCTACGAACGCTTTCGAGATTTTGTGCAGTTAAAGGCAATACTCGCGTTGTTAACCGTACAGGTGTACTATGCAACGATTGGTTTTTAATCGCTTGTCGGGGTGTTTCGTCATCTTCCGACATTCACGCAATCAAATAAATTTGACTTACAGTATTACGGCTCGCATCGTTACGCTTTACACGGGTCGGCTGCGGCTGCTGCAACTCGATCACTCGTGGGCTGATAACGGCTGCCCCTTGTTGGTGCGCTGTCCGTGAGGTTGTCGTAAGTCGGCGTTGTCCTTGGGCGTCGGCGATTCCTTTCGGGCCTCAGCTGCTTATCGCTCGTAGTATTGCTTGTGTTGTTCCGTTCATTCTTTCTTGTCGTGGTTTCTGCTTGTTTCCGTCAGTGTTACTGACGTGCCCGTCTAACACTTTTATAATTTATGTGTTTTTACAGGTCTTCGCCGCTGTGGGGATTTTGGAGACGACGTCGGTCCTGCGGCTAAGATCCCACCGCTGCCACCAATTGTTGTGCCTCTGGTGAGACACGAGAGATTTTTCGGGTCTCAGCCGTTGAAAGGATGGGGATCCTAAGGATCGGCGGGCGTCTCCACTTTTGACGAACTCCAATTATTTAGTTGAATAAATCTTTTATTCTCTTATTTCTCTTGAGTTGATTTAATCCTGGATTCAGCGAGTTGTATTTTCGGTTAGGTTCGAATTAGCGACTTGTCTCTCTGAATTTTTGTTAGCGACTGCCTTCATTGCCTCGCTCTCCGTTCGCGGTGGTCTCCTGTCTTTTCCACATCTTTTGGGGGAAGATGTAGAAAAGCTCTCCCATTGGCTAATTTATTCACGCGTTTATTATCTAGGTGCAAGCGAAGCAGGTTAACTCTAGCTTGTGATCCGCGGTTTTCGGCGTGTCGTTTATTTTCTGTCGCGTTTTGCGTCTTCTCGCGATAAGCGCTTCGCGAGAGCGTGAGAACGTTTCTCAAACGATTATACAATGCCGACTTACTAATTTATTACTAATATGATATTTAATATAATATAGTTATAGTTATTCGGACTGTAACAATATCAAGGTTTGTTTTTAAACCCTGATAATTTTGGCAGAGACTCTATAATGTTATTATATATATCAGGCAAATATTCAGTATCATTTTGTAGATTCACTCCATTAGATTGTCTTTTTATATATAACATTTCCGATATTAGTCTTTTGTTATAATACGGTTCTTTATCTAAAATTTTTACTTCATCCTAGTCAAAATCATGGAAAAACTCTATTCTATGATCAGTAACAACTGATTTATTAGAACAATTTCTGTTGATGTGTTTTTTATGTTTCATTATCCTAGTGTTCAATTTTCTGCTAGTCTGACCCACATATGAGGCATCACAATTTTTACAGTTGATTTTATATACTACATTAGTTTCACTCCTTTAGATATTTTATCTTTATGTGTTTTTATAAACTTCCCTAATTTATTCATACTTACATAAGAGAGTCTAGTGTCAGCTTTTTTTGTGATACCTATCAATTGTTTAGTAATATTCGATAAACAAGGTACAATAAAAAACAAAGAAGAGTCATTTGACTGACTTAGACTGTTGTTTGGAATATTACTTCTAGTATAAATTAGAGTTTTTAGTCTATAGTTAATTGTGTCAAATATAAATTTTACCGAATAATTATTATTGATTAGGATGTTAATAACCGTCTTTAATGTTTAATATTACAATTAAATTTATAATTAAAATATTTTTATTGCGCTGAAGAAGGCTTGAAATGTCAGTCGAAATATTTGCAAAATGTTTATTTCTTATGTATTTATTATTTGGTTTAAATGAATTTTATTAATATCAACTGTTAACTGTATTACGTTTAATAGCTCTTATAGCCCTTCTTTGTTTACAATTATTAAGTTTAACAGAGCTAATTACTATTTATATTTAATTAATTTTTCTAATTAGCAAAAAATGAATTTTCACAATAACTGACGCAAAAGATATCGCGTTAGACTCTACAAACAAGATATATATATTTATATATATATATATGTTCTATAAATGCATATTTATATTTTGATATTTGCAATTACTTTCTTGTTACGTTACCATTTTAAATTATTTTTTTTATAAGAATAGCTACTTTCTTGCTACACTATTTCTTTTTTTAAACGTACATAATTATTGTAAAATAAGGAAGCATTCTTTACCAATAATAATGATTTATATATTTATGACAGATGTAGGACGATGGTAGTGTTGCAGAAAATTATTATGAAAGGAATAGTATAAAATGATAACGTAACATAATAAAAGTAACAAATATCAAAAATATATAATATATTTAAATACCCTAAAACATCCCTAGATTCGTAATCAATAACGTCCTTGGATGACAACAACTTACAGATATTCTTAAAATTAATTTTTCTGGAGCTACTCCAAAACGTAAAAATATGAAATTTCGATTATATCATCAACTTTTAATTTTCGATCTCACCCGCATAGAAACGTCTCTACTTTACCGTCCAGTCGTGATCTACTTCAAAATTTAGTCATAGATGACGTACTACAGACACGTTAAAACAGCCTGAGTTGAACGTCTTTACCATTGTGAGAGCACGTGTTTTGTCAATCACCTGTACGCTGCGGTTTGAGTTGTTTCGTGTTTGTGCTATTATTTTTACTCTATTTATCAGAAAAAGGTAGTAAAATATGAGTGATAAGTTGTATGCAGGCCGTAAAGGCAGTAAAAACCGGAGTACAGCGCATAAACGAAGCAAGATTGGAAATAGACGCCCGCCTAACCGCCATTCATTTGAGGGCAATTCAGAGTTCATTGCGCTTCGTCGAAAAAACTAAAACTAGGTTATAAGTTTGATAGGGATGTAGATGACTCTTTCGGCTATCGATTCGTGAATTTTGTCACTGTTTTCACTGCCATTTCACAAGTTGTAGTATGTAAAGAGTGTAAAGATAACGTGTCATTTTCGGAAGGAAGTAGGCGTGGGCTCGGCTCTAAAATCATTGTGACCTGTCAAAAATGTGGCAATCATGAAATAAACAGTTGCCCAATAATAAATGACCGTGCATATAAAATCAATGCACGTATAATTTTTGCAATGCGTTTGTTAGGCATCGGCATCAACGGGATTAAAAAATTTTGTGCTTTTATGGACCTTCCAAAGCCGGTTTTTCAAGCTATATATGATAAGATTGTCTCCAATATTGCAACTGCTACTGCATCTGTGCGCACTTTATGTATGAAAGAAGCAGCTGAAAAGGAAAAAGTGCTGACCATTAAACACGAAAACAACGACGGGCTTACAGTATCAGGCGACGGTTTATGGAGAAAGAGAGGTTTTTCTTCTCTTTTCGGTGTCACTACATTAATTGGCTGGTATACTGGCAAAGTTGTAGATGTCTGTGTAAAATCAAAATTTTGTAAAACTTGTCAGTATTTGGAAAAGATACAAGATAGTGCTGAATATGAAGAAAGTTATGCTGAACATAAACCTCACTGTCAAGCAAATCACGGAGGATCTGCGGGGAAAATGGAAGTGGATGCGGTAGTAGAGATGTTTTGACGTTCCGAAGAACTTTACAGTGTCAAATACATCAATTATATCGGAGATGGAGATTCCAAAACCTATAAAGGTATTGTTGATGCTGAACCGTATGGAGATGTACGTGTATCTAAAAAAGAGTGCATTGGTCATGTACAAAAAAGAATAGGAAGTCGCCTACGTAATGTAAAAAAAACGACTAATACCAACGAATCATTCAATTCGGTTGTGTGGTGCATCGCACCGAAGACTGTGTCAAGCGGAAAAACTGTGCTCGATATAGCGACTGATGTCGCCGTTATCATTTTTAATGATGGTTTATCAGCCTTATTTCTTGTATACAATGCACTGGGATTGACAGTTGGACGAAATCTATACGATTTTTGTATGGAAGCCGACGAAAACTGCATTAAAGCCGCCGAGTACTCATTTTCTGAAATTACGAAACAGACTCGACGTAGCATTACATAGACCAGAAAAGAACTGGAGGAGCAAAATGACCTTGGAAGGGCAATTGTATGGTGCTGGGATAGCAGAGTAAAGGTACAAAAATTTTTACAGGTCATATTCTCATAATTTTGAAAAGTTACAGCATTCTCAAACTTAAAACGCGTTTTTCTTCAAATCATATTTTTCAAATCGGCGAGCAGTAGGACTCGAAAAGTTTTTATCCGATCGACTTGAAAATTTAACTGTAACTACTTCATTTGATTATCTAGTGAAGTACACACGATTTTAACGATTGGTGAAAAAGATTTTTTAAATAACATATTTAAGTTGTTTTTTTGTCGAAAATTCGATTTTTTTTTAAGTCTCGCCATTTTGTGAAAAAAAATTCTAAAATTATGATCGTGTATACTTCACTAGCTATATTCATGCAGTTAGTGAAAAAAATTTTTTTATGCTTCCAGATGGTGTTCTAGGGGACTTCTACTGCTCGCCGCGGAGGACCTCTTGTATTTCTTATGCGATCCTACCGCCGCCATTTTGTAAAAAAATGACAATAAAATTTTTTCTTACTCCTGAAAAGTTGCTTAATAGATTGCTACATTCCTTATATAAAATAATTTAAAAATGTAGTCACAAAAAAAAATCTTTTTAATTGATTTTTGGTAGATATAACCCCTTAAAACGATCTAAAACTTTTGTATATATCATTTTTTACATAACCTCAAAATTTTCGAGTAAAATTTTAAAAACTGTGTTTTTCGTATTTATTTTTTTTCTCGGACAAAAACAAATTTTTTTTTACCAAATTTGGTGAAAACTTACCTTTTCATGTCCCAAATAAGCTGTAATTTTTTGGAATAAAAATATTTATAACGTATAAGACGGGCAACAAAAGCCAAATCGCGGATGACAATGCGTTATCCTAACGAAACTAAATAATTTTTCGTTAGAATTAAAATACCGGTGCACAAGGCACCAAATTTTTACTTGGACACGGCCAAGATTTTAAATATGAAATAATCTCATATTTTGGGTTCGATTCCCGATTCAGCGATTTTCGGATCTATATTTTTCTCTTACATTCATTTATTTATTTTCCGTAGGGGGGTTAAAGGGGTATTGAAATTAAATCTCAAAATATGAGATTATTTCATATTTAAAATCTTGGCCGTGTCCAAGTAAAAATTTGGTGCCTTGTGCACCGGTATTTTAATTCTAACGAAAAATTATTTAGTTTCGTTAGGATAACGCATTGTCATCCGCGATTTGGCTCTTGTTGCCCGTCTTATACGTTAAATTTATATTTATATATTACAGAGCCTTGTTAAAACTCTTAAAAATATTTATGTTTCAAAGTTTTGTTGACGTAAAACCGAAAAATTACCCCTAACTTCAATCAAAAAATCTCGTGTTAAAATTTTAGATTTTTTTAGGGGGGGATTTTATTCGTTGAAATGTCTATTTTTAGATGGTTAAAAAAAATTAGACCTTACTTTGCACAAAATTGCCAGAAATTGCGAAAAATTGAAAAACGTGTTTTCAAAAAGTAATATTTGCAGTTATTGCTTGAAATGTGATATTATTTATTAAAATTTTTAGTTGAAATGTATAAAAATGGTATCATTTAATGTTGCATTGATAAATAAAGTAATTGCAAATTGTTGAAGAAAGAGATGTGAAAAAATGAGGTTTTGACTGGTTTCAGTCAGAAAAAAATGATTACTGCAATATCTTCATTATAAAAATGTAAATTTATTGACATTGTTGGATGTAGAGATATTATTAACATTGATTTTAAAATATTATTTCAACACAGAAAAGAAATTTCAGGAAATGCTCATGGAAATTATAAATAAATCATTAACCGACGCTAATAATAATTATAATTAAATTTATCAGGTGTCACACAAATTTTCTCTTTTTCGCTGGCAGTTCTTTGTCGTCAGATTGTATAAAACTTGCGGATTCGGTTGGATCTTCATTGATGTTATCGTCTTCTTCAATTTCGATGTTCCGTAAGAACGATGTTTCTAAGAACTGATCCGTAAGAAAGATGTTTTAAGAACTGGTTTATTGTCGATAGCTTCTTCTGAATCGCTTATTTCCTAAATATTTTGTTGTTCCATATTGCAGCATTTCTCGGAAGCGTGGCAGTTTAAACACAAATTTGTGCATTTTAATTCATGTTTGCGACATCCACATTTTTTGTGGATCGAGTTACATCCGGTTTCACAGTTGCAACAAATAGTTTTCAGTAATATTTCCGGAATCAATTCTTGTTCTGTGAATATCGGCATAATTCTATTCTAAAATTTTTGCCAGCCCCAATCCGTTGCGGTTAGCGTGTTACCGAGCCAAGTCTGAAGTTGATAATATGCCCGGTAACAATGTTGTTTCGCAGCGTCTTCACTTAGTGGAAGTTTTTCTAATTTAAATGATAACTTCACTGTTGCTGCTTGATAGTTGCGGAATCTCAATTGATTTAAAGTGGCATTTTCTTGTTTGCATTTATAAATTGCCTTGATTAGTTGTAAACCGTTTTTGGAGATGTCTTTTTTGTCTGCGTCTCTGTTATAAAAAATGCTGGCCAATGATGATAAATTTTGATCGGACAATAGTGATTTCATTGTTGTTTTTTTTCTTTTTCCAGCAAATGCAGAAGTTGTATCGCAACCAGAAAAACAATGTAAAAATGCAACAAGATTTGTTAATGATTTGTGTTTGAAACTGTTTGAGGTGTAAAAAAAATTCTTTGTCATTACCGGAACCTGGCTTGTGAAAATAAATGGTACTAATCTTTGAACTTAATTGATTTATAATGCGAATACTTATTTAGTCAGCTCTTTTAATTTTTAAAGCCACAATCTCCACTTGATTCCTCTCGACCAATAGAGCCAAACGCGATGTTATTGCGATAATTATGAAGGAAAGAACATTTTTGGAAAGGAATTTGAATCCTATGGTTGGGATCTCAGAAATTCCCCCTGTTCCTTCTTTTAACATCCCCTGTAAAGAAATAGGCGAGAAAAATATTGGTCCGAAAGTCGGCTGAATCGGGACTCGAACCCGAGACCTTCCGCTTGCCGGGCGACTGCTCTTCCAACTGAGCTATTCAGACACTTACGAATCAATACTTTTCTCAATGTTTATACCCCCCCACCCCCCAAAGCGTCGTAATTAGGTCCAGACGCGACGAACAATAATGCGAATACTTATTTAGTCAGCTCTTTTAATTTTTAAAGCCACAATCTCCACTTGATTCCTCTCGACCAATAGAGCCAAACGCGATGTTATTGCGATAATTATGAAGGAAAGAACATTTTTGGAAAGGAATTTGAATCCTATGGTTGGGATCTCAGAAATTCCCCCTGTTCCTTCTCTTAACATCCCCTGTAAAGAAATAGGCGAGAAAAATATTGGTCCGAAAGTCGGCTGAATCTGGACTCTAACCCGAGACCTTCCGCTTGCCGGGCGACTGCTCTTCCAACCGAGCTATTCAGACACTTACGAATAAATACTTTTCTCAATGTTTATGATGTTAGGAAATGTTCTTTCCTTCATAATTATTGCAATAACATCGCGTTTGGCTCTATTGGTCGAGAGGAATCAAGTGGAGATTGTGGCTTTAAAAATTAAAAGAGCTGACTAAATAAGTATTCGCATTATTGTTCGTCGCGTCTGGACCTAATTACGACGCTTTGGGGGGTAGGGGGGTATAAACATTGAGAAAAGTATTTATTCGTAAGTGTCTGAATAGCTCAGTTGGAAGAGCAGTCGCCCGGCAAGCGGAAGGTCTCGGGTTTGAGTCCCGATTCAGCCGACTTTCGGACCAATATTTTTCTCGCCTATTTCTTTACAGGGGATGTTAAGAGAAGGAACAGGGGGAATTTTGAGATCCCAACCATAGGATTCAAATTCCTTTCCAAAAATGTTCTTTCCTTCATAATTATCGCAATAACATCGCGTTTGGCTCTATTGGTCGAGAGGAATCAAGTGGAGATTGTGGCTTTATTAATTGATTTAGAAGAACAAGAAGATTCATATCTAAAAAAAAGCATTATAAAAAGACAAGCTAACATAGAAGGAATTGATTTAGAAGAACAAGAAGATTCATATCTAAAAAAAGCATTATAAAAAGACAAGCTAACATAGAAGAAACAGAAATTATAGAAAAGGAATCAGTTAATAAAAAATTCTTTGTCATTCCGTATATAAATAGGATCTCAGAAATGATTGTTTCCTCGGTAAAAAATACAGAGTGTACAGTATGATACAGATGTCTCAACAAACTTGATAACATTATTAAAGCACAGAAAGATAAAACTAAACATTCATGCAATGTTGTTTATAAGATCAATTGCAATAATTGTAATGCATCTTATGTAGGCCAAACGAGGAGGCAAATACAGACGAGACTAAAAGAACATAGAAATAATATCAGGTTGCACTCAACGAAAGATTCAGTAATTTCTGAACACATAAGAAATGAACACCATACATTTAATTGGGATAGCGTAAAGATTCTGGACAACGAAAATAATCATTATAAAAGACTCATCTCTGAGATGCTACATATTAAAGAACAAAAAAATGGGCTAAATTTAAGCAAAGATACTAAATTACTCAGCGAGTCTTATTTTGATATTTTGGATAAATTAGCGAACAATGAATATAATAATAAGACAAATAGGACATTAACGGTTTAAACATAGGTATTAGATCATATATAAACATGCACATTCTTCGATTATGTAGAGTTTGAAATGAGATGTCTTTTTATATTGTTGGTCTTGTCTTGTGTCATTTTCAATAACTTTTTCAAAAAAACGTGGTTAAAATTGTCAAGAAGGACGATGTCAAGTAAGCATATTGCTAATTGTTAAGGATATATATTTTAATTTTTGACATACGTTAATCGTCAATTTTTTATTAATTGCAGCGCCTACGGAACGTATTAATTTCTTGCATATTAACGATGAAACTTTTCAAGATTTGATTAAAATCAAAGATCATATCGAGGCGAACATTTGTTGGATATGACGGATTGAAACACGCTTTAATTGCTTATAAATTTTCGACTCTTATTGAAGAACTAACATTAATTTTTGATATTATGTGGAATTTTAGTATGATTTTGTATTTTTTAATAATTACTGTAATATAATACTGAGGAAGACCGCGTGCGGTTGAAACGTTTATTTTATAATGATTGTAATTTTCGCTTAAGTTTGAGTATAGAATGTTTGTAGCTTTCACATAATGTTTTATGTTTAGTTTATACATGGAATAAATTTTATTTGTCAGAACAACTCTAATAATTGCTCGATAAGTTGGCCTTTTTATTTATCACTAGTTGTATTTACAATATACGAGCGAAACTTTGTATCAATTGGTTTTTTATTTTATTAATTTCTATTAATTTTATTAATTTTTTAGTTTACAAGTGAAACACTTATTGTTAGAATTATGAGCAAATTGTATTAATTTCTGTAAATCTGTATCTTCAACTCTTAGTGCGCTTGAGGGGGCCTCGTCCCGGAGCGCTCAAATAAATGCTCTCTTTCTCTCCCTCCCTCCCACCTTTCCTCTCCCTTTCCCTCTCTTCTTTGCTCTTCCTTTTCCCTCCCTTCCTCCCTCCCTCTCTCCAATTTTAAACATGATTCTGTCTGGAAAGGTGAAAACATAAAAATTCAGGAACCATGAGCAGAATGAAGAAGCCACAGCACATGCGCTATAGAATCTGCATTATACACATGGCTTCTGAATTTTTAATCTACATAAAAATAACCAACTATAATGAGTTATGCCTGTGATTTTGTGTGTATTATATATTTAAATTGGAAAGTTAGAATTCAGGGACAGAATGCAGATATCTTAACGCATGCGTTATGGCTTCTGCATTCTGCTCATGACTCTTGCAATTTTATGTGCTTCCATATTTTAAAGTGGAAAAACCGTATCATGCTACTCAATAATATATGTATACATAAATACGGCACGACAGACCTTAGTCTATTATCTAATTAGGGGGGGGGGGTCTATTATCGTATTAGGGTGATAGTTTAATATTTTGAGGGCTCGATGCCATTCGTTGCAGGCACTGACAAATTATAGAAGCAGTAGACGTGGAAATTATGGGTGAAGATCTGCCTGAAAAATAAATTTTCGTCCGATCTGATGCACGTTTTCTCTTTGGATACAGTATAGTGTAGATACCCAATGCGTCTCGCTATTGCTTGCGCGTGACTTAACATGAGACACTACACCGTGTCTTTTAATGTACATAAATTTATATATTTTGCTCATCTATCGCATAAATTGTATATATTTTATCACTCAATTTGTGGTCTGAACTTACCTGTAACTCAATGAAGTCAAATAGTGATAATTTCTCAATAACGCTGATATCCACTAAAGAATAGTTTAGGAACATTATGCACATACTTCTAAGCTTAATTAAAACCTTGCCGAGAATCAAGTCAGACACAAATAAATTTTCTTTTATATAACGTCTTGCATCAGTGAATTTTCGATAAGTTATTGATTTTCGCCATATATATAAGCTTTTCCAAAGTCGAAATGTAGAGAAGATTTTTATCTATTATAAAAATTTAATAAATTTTAATAATTATTTCCTGATTTTTATTTCGTCTTTTACTCAGTTTCACAGCTACTCATGATGCATTGCATGATTTTAAATGCATGGTGATATATTGATATTAATTGCTTTGTGAAAAAAATTAAAATTGGAAAAAATATAACATTATTTTATTAATTAATCTATTTACATGTTCTATTTGCCAGTATTTCTATTTTTTATATTAATAATAACATAATCTAATTTGTCAATTCATAATTGTGCACAAGCGGTTGTAGAGCATCATAAAAACTGTGGAAGATGTCTTAATTTTCTTATATATAATCTTACAATTAGATAGACAGAAGACATGATAGTGAACTCTAGCAATTGGAAATTACAGATACATTCATCCCAAATTTAGATAAATTACTGAAAAAAATCTTATTAAAATTGTGATATTTATAATCAATAAGATTATTCAAAAGTCGTTAAACATCAATTTTTTGGGAAAAAAGATGAAAACCAAATTTAATATTAATCTTAAGGAAATATGCAGTGGGGTAAGGTTAGATTAGCTACAAATTCATAATTATTATAAATTTTTAAGAGCAAAAATGCAAAATTCGGCTGTTAAGCAACTTGCTTCATGAAGAAATATATTTAAAAAATTTTACAAAATAATATCACAGTTTTAATGCACAATATATGAGATAAACAAATCTTGCTAGATTTATAAGGAGTAGGTAATCGAAAAATTTCCAAAGGTAACATACTAACAGCTTAACAAGAAGAGTATTATTCTATCTTTGTCTTTCTTGCATTGCGTATGTAGTAGCGTATGTAGACACAAACACTAATCATTGAGCGCACGAATGCGATTAGAAATATTCAAAGATATTGCAAGAACCGAACATTATACTATCTGTAGGAAAAGATAGGATGTATATCTTAAATAATCTTATCAACCTCCGGATAAAAAGCATCTTTATAAGTACTCGGTGGGGCGCACACGATGATTGACTCCTTGTGTCTCTCCCTTCTACTCCTTCTCACGCAGCTAGCGCCGCGAAGGAAAGCGCAATTCGCCTTTCGCGCGCGTAAACTCACAAAATGAATATAAATAAAATAATACTTCGCCTACATATCTTTGTTTTTCTGCATAAGTATATGTAGAATAACAAGGATAGCAATAACATTTGTTTAACATTATCTTCCAATAATCGTATCATATACGTAGTATTTCGCGCATTATGCATATTCTCAAATGATTGAAAAATGATTATTTATTAAACATTTGTATATAAATATATGAATAATAAAATATTTATACACAATATAAATATACGCATATAAATAATATAAATAATGTAAATGTATACACAATATAAATATACGCATATAAATAATATAAATAATATAAATGTATATACAGGGTGTCTCTTAAATCCGATCTGTGCTCTTCATCTCGGAACGGCTTTAGATACGAAAAAATGTTTCAAATAAAAACTGTAAGGTTTCGAGAGAGACATAAGATCGTGCCATTGATTTGACTTTGGATAGTTGTTTAAAGGTCACGTAAAGGTTACCGTCAATTTTTTAAATGGAATTCTCTATTTTGTTGCATATATTTGTAGCTTATCTTGAAAACTTTCCAAGACACTATAAAGTATTCTTAAGAATTTTTTGAGTTCTATCTTATGTCCTCCTTAAAGCCATACAATTTTTGTTTGAAACATTTTTCGATTATCGCAGTGTTTCTGAAATATTTCAGTGAATCCGATAATTCGTGCCCCACCTGTCAGGTGCAGGTAGAACAGGTTAAACATAGTAGAAAAGTCTTGTCTATCATTTTTCTATATTTGTAAAAATTAATGAGAACTTAATAGAAAAATAACTATAAAAAAGGAAGGCCTAAAAATAATACGCGGATGTTCCTTGCGTATATTTCTAACGAAAATTAATTTTTCGTTGAAAATAAACAAAATATGCACACATACACATGTTATTCTTGATGTACTACCAAGACTTTAAAACGTAAAATATGTCATACTTTTTTGTTTTGAGACTTTCACGGCCATATGAATCATCAATGCAAAAAGTTTCCGGATGGATGCCGCGTGGTTTAACAGCGTAATGCCGACGTTTCGCAAACGTTGCAATTTGCATCTTCAGGGCTGAGAGCTCCGATATTGAGCTTTCTTGAATTGTGGTCCTTATATATATTATAGGAGGTTTTTCATCTATGGAAAAGTATTCCGTAATGACGCTGCCTAGTGGTGTGAATGTATATTAAGGGCAGTGTGCCAAATAGGGTTTGTTTGATAACCTTTGTCGCGGTTGAGGTTGTCGGGATGTTTTAGAATTTCTAGGGCTTCACGATGTTTTCTGGCGAAATAGCTTTGCGAGGAGGCTAGTCTGGTTGCTTTGTCGTATTGTACCGAGTGTCCCGTCTCCAAGGCTGATTGACTAAAATGGCAGTACTTGGCACTCCGTTGGTGTTCCTTAATTCGTGTACTGATCTTTCTCCCAGTCTCTTCTATGTACACTTTTCCGCAGGAGCAAGGATTCCTGTATACACCTGGTGTTTCTAGGTGTGGTCTCCGGTCCTTGGGATTAGGAAGTAGTTGCGCAATCTTATTTTGAGATTTGGAAATTACTTTGATATTGTGTTTACCCAGGATCCTGCTAATGCGTTCTGTTGTACTCTGAAAATACGGAAGAATCGTCCATTTTTTATCTTTTTTTTTCTTCTTCTCCTTTTTTACTTGATGCACTCATATTTGTAGAACTGGAGATTTTATTTTTCAGCCTTTCAGATGTTCGATGGATGTCTTTGGTGTTGTACCCATTCTTGGTCAAGACTTGGTTGAGATGTTCTAATTCTTCATTCAGGGAAGTTGGTTCAGAAATTGTTAAGGCTCTGTATATTAATGAACTGATGACAGAATTCTTCTGAGCCGGGTGATGATAAGAGGTGACATGGAACATTTTAAAAATAAAGTTCTGAAAAACGCACCTCTCAAACCTCTCTCTCCCTCTCCCTTTTCCTCTTCCCATTTCTACCTCTCTTTCTATCCCTCCCACTTCCTCCACCCCTTGCTCTCTCTTTTTCTCTCTCTCTCCCTCCTCTCTTTCTTCCATTCTCCCTTTCTCTCCCTTTCTTCTTCCCTCTCTCCTCTCTGTCCCTCTTTTACCCCCTCTCTCTCCCTCTTTTTCTCCTTATCTCTCTCTTTTTCTAGTGGAGAAGACGTGTCAAACATTGCTCTGCAAAAGTGATAAATTTTAAGTGGTTAAATAGTAAAGGAGAGTGTTGAAAAAGTAATAAAGTAATAGTAACATGGACCGGGAATAGACATGATTGTTATCTAACCGGAATATGTTGATTTGTGAGCGGGAGAGATAATTTCTTTTATAAGGAATCGAGATTTCGCGAAACACGTAAACATTAAAAGTGGGCATAAAAGTGCTGACGTGAAAATTTGGACAGGTAACTGACCGCCTATGCTGCTATAAACAGTTCCGTCCCTTAATTATCGATATGGACGATGAATATGACGAGTATCGATGCTCGGCATGTAAGAAGGCAATAAAAAGTCAAGTGGTGGCATGCAAGTCGTGTGTTAAGCTTTTTTACCATCTAGGATCTGTAAGTAAACATAAAATTTATGATAAAAATCACAAGCTGGTGTCGTGTCCTGGCCCATTTAAGAAAACAGAAAGTGAAGCAGATATGAGAAAGACATCGGCCGTGGCGGAGAGCAGCAGGGACAGCCTAGGATCTACAGAATTTACGGGTTTGCTTAAGGCATCTAGCAGTGGAAATAGAACATCAGGAGTGAGTGAATCAATGAATATTGATGTAAAAATAAATTGGCTTATAAAGACTGTGAAAGAAATAAAAGACGAAATCGCATGTAAGCAGGAAATTAAAATGATGGTCAAGGAAATAATTTGAGAAGAATTTGGATGCATTAAACAAGAACTGGAAGACTTGAGAAGAATAATGCAGGGCAGAGTGTGTGGACCAGCAAGAGGAACTCAGAAAAGTTATAGTAAAATAATTAAAGAGAAGAAAAAAGAAAATATTATAATTGCCAAGATGCAACAAGAGAGTGAAGCAACAAATAGCTGATAAAAGAAAAGGTAGATATCAAAAACATGGCTATGGGAATAATAAAGCTAAAAAAAGAAAGTAAAGGAACAGTGATTCTCAGCTGTGAGACTAGAGAAGAAATAAAAAAATTAAAGACAACAGTACAAGCCCAGTTAAACGAGAATTTCAAAGTTACTGAGTCACCGCGGATGAAACTTAAGATAAAAATTGTCAATATTGGCGAGGAAGAAATGAAATTGAATGATGATGATTAATAGGTACGATTAAAAAGCAGAACAAAATTGATGTGAAAAATGAAGGAATTTATATGTGGATAGTGAAGAAAACAGTTAAAGAGAAAAGAAATGATAATAATCAATCCGGAAGAAAAGAAAAGGATGGTATCGTAATAATTTAAGCAGATGAAGGGACTCATGAAGTAATGTTGAGCAGAGGGAAACTGAATGTAGGATGAAGAAAGTGTCCTGCATTCAATCACATTAACATTAAAAGATGTTTTAAATACTGGGGTTATTATCATATTGCAAAAAATTGTAAGCGTAATAAAACATGTCACAAATGTGCAGGAGATTATAATGTGAGTGAATGTACAGCGACAAAGAAAAGATGTATAAATTGTATGTTTAAGATCAAAACATACAATTTGAAAATAAATGATGAACATGACGCACTTGATCCGGAATATCCGACATTCAAAAGAGCGATAAGAGAAAGGAGAAGAAGAGGGCCGGCTGGGAGGAAGCTAGATAGCAACTACAGAAGGAAACGGAATTAATACTATATACAAATGCGCAAAATTTGATGGCGCATAAGGACGAGATACAGCATCAGATTATGAAGAAAATGAACCCTGCGTTTGTAGCGTTATCAGAAACTAGAGTGACTGCTAAAATTGAAGACTTTGAAGTAAACGTACCAAGTTATAGTATGATTAGATGTGATACTGAAAACAGAAATACAGGAAAGGTTATTTTATATATAAGGGATGATATTAAATATGAGATAGTATTAATAAAAAAGAAGCAAATTGTTGGTGTGCTGCGATTGAGGTAAAAGATAAATTGTATAAGGGAGTGATAATAGTAATATATCATTCACCGAGTTCATCGCATGGTAATTTCGTTAGATTTTTAATGGATATAATAGAAGAATTAATAATATAAAGAGAATGTATAGTAATAAGAGATTTTAATATAGATATTATGTTGGATTTGTTTTATACAAGGAAGTTGCAAACGCGAATGTTGAACTTGGGCATGAAACAATATGTAAATAAACCGACGAGAATTACGAAAAATAGTAGAATAATTATATATTTAATTTACGTTAATAATAAAATAGGAGTGCAAGTAATTCATTAACCTAAAATAACGAATCATGCGTGGTTAAAAGTTGATTTTAATGCGAATAAAATTAGTAATAAATACAGAGAATTTAGTGCTAGGAATTTTAAAGAGTTTAATGTAGATGAATTTATATATTTTGTAGAAAATAAATTTTAAAAAAAGCCAGGATATGAATGTCAGTGCAAGAGCAAAAAAAACTTGTTGATAATATAATAGACGCGTTGGACGCTACAGCACCTAGGAAGAAATTTAAAATACCAAAAATATGGGAAAAAGTGGTTTCGGATGAAATAAAGGAAGCAGCGGTTATAAGGAATGAGGCATACAATAAAGCGTTATGTAATGATATGGAAGAAAATTGGTTACAGTTTAAAATGGAAAGAAATGCAGTGGTTAAACTAATCAGGACAAAAAAAGAATACTATAAAAATATGATAGATCATAACAAGGGAAATCCGACATCTATGTGAAAAAGAGATAATAAGAGGCGAACCATAATGTATAAAGGAAATAGAGAATATAAATTTTGAAATATTAGATAATACTGAAAGGTGCAATATAGCTGATAAATTTAATTTAGATTATATACAAAGTATTGATGATATAGTAAAATCTATAAGTAGAGATAAGTTAGAAAGTACAGGTAAAAGAATTATTTTTGTTATTGAAAGCGAGAGAATAAAGGAAAATTTTGAGATAGAATAGAGCAATTAGAAAAAATTGTTGTGGAACTACCAAAAAAGAAAAGTACGGAAGAGAGAATAACTAGTGATATACTTAAAGCAGTATATTATGTATAATATAAAGAAGGAATTTATTATTATAATAAATAACTCTTTGAGGCAAGGTTGCTGTCCAAAAGGTTGGAAAACGTCTACGATAATACCGATTCCAAAAATAGAAAAAAGCCAGAAAAGCAAGTGAATTAGGCCTATTAATATGTTACCAGTATTTGAGAAAATGTTAGAATTAGTAGTTAAAAAGCAAATTGAGACGTATTTGGAAGATAATTGTATTATAACAGAGCATCAGTCAGGTTTTAGAAAACAGTATTCCTGTAAAACAGCGATTCAAACAGTCATTGACAAATAGAAATTGTTAGTTAACGAGACAAAAATGGTGGAGGTTATTTTCATGGACCTCGAGCATTTGAAAACGATAGATAGAGAAAAATTATTAGAGAAATTATATCAATATGGAATTACAGGAACAATTTTAGAGTGTAAGAAAATTATAGGCACACGAAGATAAAATAAAGTGGATAGGACGGGCGAAGTAAAAGCCAGGCGCGGTAATTGATGCAAAGAATTATTCGTGCATTTTTATTCTTTATTTAATGTACGTTTCGGTCCGATATTGAACCATTTTCAGCATCTGCTAGTACAAAAAGAACGGAAACAAATTAAAATTTTAAAACATATCTATGGATTTACGATAATAGCATTACGTCAAGAACAGATGAAATCCTTTTATATGTTGTATATATACGTGTTTTTTTTGTGCGCATTAAAGTAGTTTAAAAAGGAAAAAGACAATCATGAGCTTCCCTTCGATTCTCGCCGTAGGAATGGGCTTCTCTTTTATTTGAGAACGGCTTATAGCACTTTGTCATTCTATTGACCAGTCACAAATTGTTAAATATTAAAAATTTAATCACGAGATTTGAGCAATATAATACAAGGGAGACTCACTTCCTTTTTTGAAATTATATGTTTCAACGCGTATCAGCAATACAAAACTGTTAGATATTTAAGATAGTTACACAGTCATGTCGACGGATAAACAAATAAACGGTAAATAGTTATTGTGTGTGGATGTCATCCGTACAAGAGTTAAATTTTTTGCAAGTCATGTATGACGAAAAGATAGGAATTACCACTCCTATAATCAACAAACTCCCTGTTTCTTTCTCCAAAAATTGTTCCTCGGGATGGTCGTTGTGGCTGCTCGTATGTTTGCTCGTGGTTTTGTTGCGGGACGGATATGCGGATATTTGCAGGAAGTTTTCCGATATTGTGTTCGACGCACTTCACAAATTCAGTTTGTAGCACGTTCGACATTAATGTTAGGCATGCAAAAGTTGGGAACCAAGCTGGAAAAGTCCTTAAACTTGAGGTGGGATATCGGCTGAGGAGAGGTTAATAAACCATTTATTTTGGATGTGTAAAGGGGAAGGAGATTGTTTCATCATCATTAATATGCCTCTTTATGGGCCTGCTGCCTTTTTACACAAAATAATACACAAAGCATTACCAGCTGCAACAAGCCATGTTTCTGATAGCTTTGAACTCGTCAAAAAACTTTCAAATAAATATATACAAGATGATTATAAACTAGCATCATTAGATGTAATTTCGCTTTCACAAATGTTCTTGTAGACTTGGCTTTAAACAGCGTTGCAATAGATGGATTTTTATAAAAGAAAAATGTGTTCCTTGCGATGAATTTTTAGGAGCAGTTTGCTTGTCTTAGATTCTACATTTTTCAAATCGACGACGTTTGCTACAAACAGATCTTTGGCTCTCCTATGAGATCTCTGTTTTCCCCGATTATCGCCGATGTCACCTTACAAGATCTGGAGATGAGGATGATCGAGACGTTACCATTTACTTTGCCGTTTTATTTCAGATATGTTGATAACAATTGTATTTGGCCGTCTTCTCCTCCATGCATAGAAACATATTAGATATATTTAATTCTTTCCATCCGAGATTACAGTTACACGATGAAGGAGGGAATCGACAATTAAATCAATTTTTTTAGATGTGACTTTAATTTAAACAACAGTTTTTTTAACTTGACTGGTAATCCTAAACTTACTTTTTCGGGTAGGTTCTTACACTTTGAGGTTTCGACACCCTCTTTGCCACAAAAAAGACACGGCCATTAGCCTCATCGATAGAGCCTTTCGTCTAATCACATCCACGCTTCCAAGAAATAAATCTGTGCCTTGTTGTCAATATCCTACTAGATAACCTAGAAAATAGATATCCGCTTGCCTTTTCTATTTAAAAACGCTAAAAGAACGTATAAAAAACTTTAATATCTAGACATAAAATGCAACAAAAAAAGTCCAATGATATAAGAGCCGATGAGGATAACAACAGGAAGCATATGTAATTTTTAACATCCCATATATTTTGACAGTTTCGGAACGCTTCATGACGGTGGTCCGTGATTTACAGGTCAAATTATCTTATACTGGTTTAAATAAAACTACGAGAATTATTCGCATACATGAAGATAAACTCCCGAAGAATTAAGAACAACGTAGTTTAAAATCTCGTGTAAAGACTGTGACGCTTCATATGCAAACCAGTAGACTGTTGAAAACTCGTGTATTGGAACACACAAATCACATCAGAAAAAATACAACACAGCAGTCTGCAATCCGGACCATAGATTATTGAATCACGAATTTTGCGTGGAGATTTTATTGTTAGATGAGAAACCTATTTACGGCAAACGTTTGACATCGGAGATAATCTTATAAAAAGGCAAAAAAACAGCCAAAATCGTCAGTGCGATACAGAAAGTCTACATAATTCCTTCTTTCCCGTCATACATGAATTGCAAAAAATGTAACTTTGTACGAATGATATCCACACACAATAACTGTCTACCGTTTATTTGTTTATCCGTCGACATGACTGTGTAACTATCTTAATATCTGACAGTTTTTGTATTGCTAGTGCGCGTTGAAACATATAATTCCAAAGGAAAAGTGAGTCTCCCTTGTATAATATTGTTCAAATTTCGTGATTAAATTTTAATATTAACAATTTGTGACTGGTCAATAGAATGACAAAAGTGCTATAAGCCATCCTCAAATAAAAGGAAAAAAAGCCCATTCCTACGGCGAGAATCGAAGGAAGCTCATGATTGTCTTTTTCCTTTTAAACTACTTTAATGCGCACAAAAAAAATACGTATATATACAACATATAAAAGGATTTCATCTGTTCTTGACGTAATGCTATTATCGTAAATCCATAGAATGTTGTTAAAATTTTAATTTGTTTCCGTTCTTTTTGTACCAGTAGATGCTGAAGATGGTTCAAATATCGAACCGAAATATTAAATAAAGAATAAAAAATGCACGAATAATTCTTTGCGCATGATTTACCGTGCATGGCCCTTAATTAGCCCGTCTTATACACTTTAGTTTTAAAAATGGTTAAGATCATATTTAAAGAATAGAACACAGCAGATACGATTTAAATAATGAACGGTCCATACATTAATGGCCACAAAATATGGAGTACCACAGAGATCTGTACTAAGACCTTTGTTATTTATTAATATATATAAATGATATAATTAAAGTCTGTACGGAGGATTGTAATATAAAAATGTTTGCCAGACGATCGGTTAGTGGCATACCTGTGAGTGGAGAAAGTAAGTGCGGAATTAGAATGAAAAATAAATATGGCATTTGTTGCAAGTGGAAAGATGGAGTAAATACAAATAGGCTGTAAAAAAAAAATGAACGCAGGAACAAACAAATAACATGATAGTTCGAGGTATAAGAAAAGAACTGAGAGGTAATAATTACAGATTGGTATGTTTGAAGCGGAACAAAGATAGAGCGTGGGAAAGAAATGAAATATCTAGAGGCATAATTTGATCCCAAAAAAATCATAAAAATGAAAAGGGCAGGCCCATGGTTCAAAAGAAGGTACTCAAAAATTTAAACCGATCTAATAATAAAATTATCACGAAAAGTAACTGATATGTTATTCAAGGTGCTAAGTTTCACAAGTGAACATACGTAAAGTGTATATTATCTAAATTTAGTAATAATATATTACCATGAAAAGTAACTGTGATATTTTATTCAAGGTGCAAGTTCACATTGAATATACATACATATAAGTAAAACTGATTACAATTTGATTCTAGAAAATAAGTGCGATATGTTAATTCTTAGTGCACAAAATATAATAGTCGTTTATAGAGATTTGATTTGAAATTCATACTAGCCCGTACAATGAAAAATAATTGCTCGTAAATTCCAGAGTACTAATTTGTTAATGACTCAGAAAAAATAACATGGCGGCCTGCGCTCAAAAAACTATGATGTTTCTCGATGTCCATTAGAAATAATGTCGAAGCTCTTACAGAATAATTACCTACAACATTGAATCGAAAAGTATTACATTAGAAGAGATTAGATTAGAATAAGGATTCAACGTATTTTTTAAAGCTCTACACACACAACGAAGTGAATATACAAAACTATATACAATACCTTTTTCTTCTGTGTTTCTGAAGAAAATTGTAAGTACAAATGAAACCTTGCACTTTGAGAACCATGTCACTCTTACTTTCAGAGTCAAATTGATAAATTTTTTTTGTATATTTTAATGATATTTATTTCTCACTTGTATCTTGAATAATTAATATGTAATTTTTTATGTATATTACACAAATAATCAGTAAACTTTTTAAAGCGTATAGCTTTATTGTAGTTGACCTGTAGAACTGTCACATTTATAAAATTTACTTAATATACACCCGTTTCGAGCAACAAGGAAAAGTTTTCTGATCAATAACTTACTCCCTGAAAATACGGTACAACACAAATCGGAAGTTGATACAAAAATTCGTAATTTTACTAAAGAAAGATTGGAGGTTTTTAATTTATACAATTTTCACAACTCTTATTTCAATTATTTATTCTACCCATCGAAAGTTTTTTGAGAGCAGGCCGCCATGTTATTTTTCTGAGTCATTAACAAATTGGTACTCTGGAATTACGAGCAATTATTTTTCATTGTACGGGCTAGTATGAATTTCAAATCAAATCTCTATAAACGACTATTATATTTTGTGCACTAAGAATAACATATCACACTTATTTTCTAGAATCAAATTGTAATCAGTTTTACTTATATGTATGTATATTCAATGTGAACTTGCACCTTGAATAAAATATCACAGTTACTTTTCATGGTAATATATTATTACTAAATTTAGATAATATACACTTTACGTATGTTCACTTTGAACTGGCACCTTGAATAAACATATCAGTTACTTTTCGTGATAATTTATTATTAGATCGTTTTAAATTTTTGAGTACCTTTCTTTTGAACATGGCCTGACCTTTTCATTTTTATGATTTTTTTAGGATATTACTTACTTTTAAAGTACAGATATATAGAGCAGCTTTCTAGTAATTCAAGTATCACAAATATATGTATTTTCGATTCTTATCACATAACTTTGTATAAGTACAATTTATGCAATACAGTTCAAAATAATTGAAATATATGGTATATGTACATATATAAAATATATAATTATATTATAGTATACATATATATTTTATTTAATCATATATGTAAATGTTTGTATAATTGTAATAACTTTTAACGATACATTGCACATTTATTTCAATTGCAACAGAATGAATTTATATTCTTGTATGAATATTGAAAATAAAGAATGGGCCCCTCCATCGCCCATTCTCGTGAGAAACGCAAACCATATATTTTTCTTCTGTCTCTCGCCGATTTTAACACGACATACATATTCTGTCTGATAATTTTTTTCTTGATGATACTTTTTGAAATGTCATGAAGCCTAGGTCAAATTAGAAACTCTTTGCACATCGTTTTAATGCAGGCCTTACAGCCGCTTTTATAAAGCGCCAGAGCAGCCGATATTTTATTTTGCGCTTACGGCAACTGTTATACAGCGCTAGAACAGTTGATGTTTTAATGTAGCGGTTAACGGCAAGCCTTTATACAGCGCCATTATTTAATCTGTTCTAAGAACAATATGTTATGCCCCTTGTGCTCCTTTGGGCCATTTTTTCTTGAACACTGTCCATTATCATAGAGTAATACCATTCCGATTTTGTGTCAGCTCTCAACATACACGTGTAGTGACCACGATTCATTTTCTTCACCTTCGTGAAATATAGAGCGCTTATTAGCTTGTACTTTTTTTATAATCGTGATATTACTCGTCGGCACGGCGGTAATCCGATTGTGTGATAATTTTTTAGAAGCACCGTTTACAAAAGTATATTAAATTGAGCTGTATTACTACGACGAGATAAAGTTGATTCGATTACGGTTTTCTTTTTCAACACGGTGCCCTTACATTCGTTACAATTGCCGTTATCGTTTCCCATTAGAAAATTCTACATTATATCAAACTCTTTGTAGAGTGACACCTTTTTTTCCTTTTTAATGTCGAATGTATAGGTAATATTAACAACTACTGCTGTCCAGCTTAGTTACATTGTAATTACATTTGACATTCGAGCAACATGTTACGTGCTTTAATTCGAGTTTAATACATCATTGATGTCGGAATACGTCGACATTAGAGCCGTAAAAAATTCCGAACATCTTGTTGTGTTCGTTCTTCGAAGCGTTTTCCCGACAGATCTTCTAACCGCTTGAATGTTGCAATATTTACGTTCACCATACGCGAAGATAGCATCAATCAATGCATTCGATGCTTTATTTTCAGTATTTGTGCCTAATACGTACGCAATGAAACGCACATTGTAATATTACTTAGCGTAACACACGAAAACAGCATCGTTATTGCAAGGCCATATATTTTCCACGTAACTATAATCTTTCTGGTTCCTCAAATCATAATTCTGCATCTCATCAATGATATTAGGGATATCCCATCGACGATCGTACATTTCACAACCTTTTTCTCTCGGACGGATTGATTTGTGGCAGTTCAGATTTGAATATAGATCTCAGTCGATTATATTCTACAATGGCTCTCGAGTTTGCTTTAACTGATGCTGGATTGAAATTTAATCAAATGTAGGCCTTCCAATTTACTTACTCGTGACAAACCTACATAGGCTTGACCATCACTGAATACAGTCGTTCCTAAATCCATCATTGGGCATTGTTACATGTAATTCCTTCGATATAAATAATGTCGACATTCTTTAATTTGTCTCTCAAGTTTTCAAGACCATGTCTGACAATTGCGTATATTTTGGGTGTAGATTGCATGACTAACCGGTAGTTTGAAACATTCTATGGATTGTCAAGCCATCGATATTGAATGCTGCGATACCCGTGGGAGCAGATATGGCAGTCGTTTTTTCCAAATTTATTCTGATCCAATTTTTAAAAATCGTTTCAATTAGAAAACTTTTCCCTGTACTACTCAACTCCTCGCCACTTACGTACAGTCGCAGAATCTGATTCTTATCTTGTAAAACTTGGCATACTCCATCAAAGACTCTTTTCTGGTCTTTGTTCAATTGCGACATCATTTGCGATAAATCAATCGGGTCGTCAATCTTACCAAAATCTTCCAGATCTTTTATCGCGTTGTCAGCTTCTATCGGATTACAATCCAGTTCATCGTCATCGGATTTGTCTCTGTCTGCTGTTTTCAGATCATTTTCGCGCTTCTCGATTAATTCAGCAACGTTCTCAAAAGCTTTCTGTATTTCTTCGAGCCTTCGTGATATTTCATTACCTTCGTTAAAACAGACTCTGAATTCTTAAAGGCATCCGTGTAAGTCTCGAATGTACCTTTGAGTTCACTCAAATCTCTCCATGGTTTGAACAGAAAGCAGCGAGTAAAGTTTTTTTCGGGCTCAGTTTTTTTTTATTAAATCGATAATGGTTAATTAAATAACCCTTTTTTCGTTTTTTTAAAAATAACCCGATGCCAGTTTTGTAACACTTGACTTCGTCATTATTTACATCTGTTTCGTATTTCCCCAGAATCTGGCAAAATCGTACAAATTCAAAGATTCTAATTCCTGAGATCTATTTGGATAGTAATCATCGATGAGTGACGAACAGTAAATATTTGTAGAATTTTTCAATCAAGAGCTTAAATTTTATTAAATGTTTTAACTTTTCTATTTCTCACCTCATTAACATCGATCCATTTGCCACGGTATCATTATCCGTACCGTACAAGGGATTCCCTAATAGTGTATCCGCAGTTTCTAAAGCACCGCATTCTCTGTTATTTAATGAACGCATTGCAAAATTCCACAGTTTTCGATGCCAAGGACTTAGTCGAATCTATCACTTCAAAGTCTGTAGTGGCATTTCCGACTTGTCGTGTATTGTGTTAAATCTGAGTTTAAAAACTCTGAGTTTTCTCATAATAAAATTGTATGTCCTATTTCCCTTCCAGGCTACTTGGATAGACGGATTATAATCATTTATAAACCTTTCGAGACTTTTCGACTCCTTGCGAGGAAAGATCGTACATCTGCTCTTACTACTGCGTAAATTTTTTCTAACCGACTATCGAAGTGATACGTCTCTTAAAAGAATTCCTCATTAACTGCCGAGGAAAATCGAACCGACACTTTCTGTATATATTAGTTTCCGTTTTTTTCGTACGCAATGCAATACGAGTATATGTTATGATTCTGATCACTTATTACCGTATCGTACAACTTGGCGAAACATTTTCATCTGGAATTTCACACGTTACGTATTTTTTTAATAACGTAGCAACTTCTTCCATCCGGGGGGATTTTCCTAATACTGGAGCATCTTTTATTTCCCAAATCATACAATGCATGTGCTGGATACTTCTACGTTGATATTCCAGTCGCCAGAAGTAATGAATAAACCCTTTTCCCATTGAATTATCGGACGAACAAATAAAAACATCATGGCTTTGATTTTATGCACATGAATCTAGAAGTACTTACAGAGGACCTATCGATTAGTTCGCTAGCCGACCTTCTCCTTATCGGGATTCATATCTCGTAAATATTTTACCAAAATCGGACCATTTCCATTCACTAGACCAAAAGTCAACAACCCCGGGGGGTCCGCTTGACCGTAATTCAAAGTCTGCATTTTTACATTATTGGACGTTTGTCTGCCAAAATTGATCCGTAAGTTCTCATTTTGCGATAATAACTCATTAAATTCGATTCTAATTTTAGTAACCCTTTCAACATTCGTTTCCAGTAGCTACCTAGCAGTGTATCCTCTCTGGGTTATAACCATCATCGTTAATATAATACCACTTTTCAAACTGTCGGTAGTTTAGCCTCATTGTAGAAGGAAGAACAGATACTGCAGATTCAACTTGAATCTACTACTATGTTTCAAAATCAATCGTTGTTCTAATAATAAGATATTCCGGCAATGTCATAAGTTTCTATGCTTCCAGCGTTGTCCATTGACAACCATCAGGATATAAATCATGGAACACATTACAGATCCAGATCTTTATAACGATTATCCATTTAGAAAATCTTCACTTTTCACACACCATTTGATAAAGCTTCAATGGCAGATTCGTTATCGATTCTTTTCCCGCGTGATGGGTATATTGTATCTGACGTTAATCATCCCGACTGTTTCGTGATTTGGGTGAGAAAGCCGTAACCGTTTTAAAAAACTGGTTTGATTATTATGTTTTTTTTGTTTTGCTGTACCTTGTACTTCAATGCTGTTAATTCTCACCCACCCTCATTTCTTTCGTCATTGTCTCTTTCCTCATCGACAATCCTATATTCTGTTTCCTGCAGTCCCTCAACTTTATCCTTTAATAGATCCATCAATGACGCTGGAAGAAACGAATTTTTGAGTAATGAGGATTATTTTCTTTCACAAACCATTGTAAAAGCCTTATAGCATTTTATTAATATCTAACCAAATTTTCCCCAAACCACTTTAGATTTCTTGGGTATACACGAACGAGATGTGGCAACTCGTGATTCAAATTTATAGGATCTTCCGAAAAATATTTTCCCAATGTTTTCTTTAAAAGGAAAAAGGGAAAAAGAAATGTTCTACTTTTTCCCTAAACAAGTTCGATTTAAATTTCTTTTTTAAAAATTTGGGGCTTTTTTAAATCTTTTAATTATTTTTTTCGTTCAAGTACATTAAAAACGCAAAAACTGCATTAGGTAATTATTTGACTCTATTTCCATTTAACAAAAAATCTTATTCGATTTTAAAAAAATTGGGAACTCTGAATTCGAGAAAATTATTTTTCTTGAAACAGACTAGGGGTTTTAAAATTTTTTGAGGCCCTTCTTTTGAACAGGGGCTTGACCTTTTATTTTTGATTTTTTGGAGATGGGGAGAGGGACGAAAGGGGGAAAAAAAAAAAGGGGAGGGGGAAAGAAAAAGGTGGAAAGGGGCGTAAAGGGAGGAAAAGGTAGTTCCTTTTTAAAAAAACGGGGTAGAGCGAAAAAGGTTTAAAGGGGGAAAGGGTTGGGGCAAAAGGGGTTAATATCGGGGGGAGCTTTTTTTTTAAAAAAAAAGGGGGGGCCAAAAGGAAAGAAGGGGGCCCCCCCCCGGGTTTGGGGGGTTTTAAAAAAAACGGGGGGCAACCCCCTTTCCCCCCCCCCTTTTTTTTTTCCCCCCCCCCTTTTTTTTTTTTTTTCACCCCCCCCTTTTCCCCCCTTTGGCCCCCCCCCGTTTTTCCCGGCCCGTTTTTTCCCCCCCCCCCTTCCCCCCCCCTTCCCCCCCCCCCCCCTTCCCCCCCCCCCTTTTTTTTTGCCCCCGGGGCCCCCCCGGGGGCCCCGGGTTGCGCCCGCCCCCCGGGGTTTTTTTCCCCCCCTTTTTCCCCCCCCCGGGGGGCCCCCCCCCCCCCGGCCCCGGGGTCCGGCCCTTTCCCCGGGGCCCCGGGGGCCGCGCCTGCCCGGGTCGCCGGCCCCCCGCGGTGGCGGGCCCCGCTCCCCCCCCCGGGGGGGCGGGGCCCGGCCCCCCCGGGGCGGGCAAGCCCCGGGGGGGGGCGCCCGGGGTAAGGGGAAAGGGGGGGGTGGGGGGGGGTGGGGGGGGGTGGGGGGGGGGGGGGGGGTGGGTGGGTTCCGGTTTCCCGGTTTGGGGGTTTTTTTTATTGGGTTTGGGGGGGGCCAAACCCTTTTTTTTTCGAACTCCCTTTTTCCCCGCCCCGAGGTTGGTTTTTTTTTTTAAACCCGGGGGCCCCCCCTTAGGTTTAAATTTTTCAAATTTTTAATTTTTTTCCCCCCCCAAAAAAAAAATTTGAGGTGGGGGTAAAACGATTTTAAAATTTTTTTTTTGGGTTTTACCGGCCCCGGGGGTTTTTTCCTTTGGGGGCTTTTTCCCAATTAAAAAAAAAAAACACTTAATTCTTCTTTACTCGATTACCCCGGGAAAGACCACTATCCCCAAGAACCCAAAAATTTTTACAAAAAACCCGGGCGGGTGACAAAATCCCAAAAAAAATGGCAAACCCTAGGTTAAAAAGCCAAAATTTTTTTTTTGGGAAAAACAAAAATGGGTTTTTTCAAAAAGAAAAATGGGGGTGTTTGGTTTTAAGGAAAAAATTTTCTTTTCCCCTTTCCCTTTTTTGACATTTTGGGTGGGCCCCTTTTAATAAAAATTTTAATATACTCTTTTTAGGGGGGGCCCGGGCCGGGAAAACCCCCCCGGGAAAAAAAACCCCCCCAAAAAAGAAAGGGTATTTATACCGGACCGGACAGAGAAGAGAAGAAGAAGAAGAAGAAGACGACGTTTCTTAATTTTTCATGAAAAACGTCACTTTTTGACCGCTTGTATCTCCGGAACGGCTTGAACGATTTTATTTTTTCTTGGCTCAAATTACTCGATGGCGATGCGCCCTTTCCCGGTTATGTACGTGCAATTCAAAATTTTTTATATGTTAGTAGTTCTACAACCCCAAAAATGGACTTTGATGGTGCAAGATAAGGAGACTTGTAGTGTTCTTTAAGGTCTTTAGGGTTTGAACATGCCCGGAGACACTGACCCGCGTCTCCTGATTAATAATATATATGAAAGAGAGAGAGAGAAAGGGGAGGGACCGAAAAGAGAGGGACCGAAGACACCGCCGGCCGGCCGGAGCGGGGCGAGCGGGCGCCGAGGGGGGACGAGCCGCGGGGCGGCTGGGGTCGGGGAGAGGAAAGCTGGCGGGGGCACCGGGGGCGCGGGCGGGGAAGAGGCGCCGGCACGGGGGGGGCGGGCGCGGGAAAGAGAGAAGGAGAAACGAGAAAAGGAACGAGTAGACAGAGAGAAGAGAGGGGGCGGGCGGGCGCGATTTTTTACGAATACTATGTTATGCTTGGTATTGGAGAGGACAGATGACGTTTGTTCTTCCTTGTCTAGAGTGATCTTTTAATGTATTCTACGTACATTTTTTTTTTTCTATGTTATATAATAAATTATAAAAAGACTATAAAAATTAGTTCAGAGTTATACAATTGATGATATATATATATAGTAAGATAGTATATGGGGCATGAATTTTAATTTTTTTATTTAATTGTTCCATACCACACAAATAGACCACTTTTTTTCCCTAAACATTTTTATTTGCTTCATTTTTTAAATATTTTGCACTTATTAAAAGTAGTTTCCAAAATTAGTTTCCATGATTTTTTTTAGATTTTTCTTTCTATTCATACTTGAGTTATGTATTTCAAAACAATTTTATTATTTTTTTTCCCTTAATGAGATCTTTTCGATTTTTTTTTTTAATTGATAACTGTTGTGTATGTGAGGATCACCAAATAACAATATTCAGTAGATTGAAAATAGATTTACTTTAAACAGAAAGTCCGTTAAGCGGGTACAGTATTTTTCGCGTGCGTATCGCTCGACTGCTCCGATATATCTCCCACCTTCGAGCTCCCTCCTGAGGGCTCTTCCTTGTCTTCTCGGCATCGCTATCGTCACGCACGTGTCGTGAACTTATTCGCTGAGCCTACACGCGTGCGCGTATTACTTTAAGCGCGCAAATATAATAATCTCACGCATATCTAACACCCTCTCTTGTTATCGAAAGCTTCTACTTCTCTGTACGCTCGGAAAAGAAATCTGGGCGTCTCTTAGTTCTAGCAGAGCGACGCTGAGTTTCTAATATAGTTTCCCTATTAACATCTTGGTTGGTCTGTGAGGAAACTGGCGCAACATTTTCTAGCACCTCCGGAGAATTCTCCGTGTCTAGCGTTACAGGACTGTTCGAGCGTACCGGTTCCCGAGACTGTTCAGAATCCCAATAATAGTGGTCGTTTTCTAAACAGCTTGTAGGAGTATCTTTTCCGATTTTGCGCATCTGATTTACGTGTCTTTCCCAAGAGCGGCCATCGTCTAAATGGATTGTATAATGCAGTTTCCCCTTTCTTGCCGATACTACACCGAACTTCCATTTTTCTCCCCCGGAATAATTCCGACACGCAACTCTCTCTCCGCATGCAAATGTTTTTACATTTTCTATAGTATCATAATGAGTATTTAAATTACTGTTTTGCGGAATCATTAGGTCTAGTCTAGTGGATATTTTCCGATTTAGAAACATTTCCGCTGGGGTTTTGTTAGTTGACGCATGCGGCATTGTTCTATATTGTAATAATAATTTGTTTAATGCAAAATTAATATTTTTAGCTTCGCACTTCATTCGCTTTAATGCTTGTTTGAACGTTTGAACAAAACGTTCTACCTGACCGTTTGTTGCAGGATTAAAGGGTGAAGTACGTTTATGTTCAATTCCATTGATTTGTAAAAATCTTTGAAATTCCGAAGAAACAAAAGTTCTACCGTTATCGGTTACTATTACTTTTGGTAATCCGTATGCTGCAAACATTCCTCGACACTTTGCAATTGTCGTTTTTGCAGTAATGTCTTGGACTATATGTACCTCGGGCCATTTTGAAAAAGCGTCGACCATGAGCAAGAACATTTTTCCTAAAAATGGCCCCCGCAAAATCAACATGTACGCGTTGCATTGGCGCTGATGGCGCTTCCCATAAATGTACTTCCACCTTTGGAGGATTGTTCTTATGACTATTACAGTTTGCACAATTTCGAACCAAATTTTCTATGTCTTTATCAATGGCTGGCCACCAACAATGGCTACGAGCCAACCCTTTCATTTTTACTACTCCAAAGTGTCCTAAATGCAATTCTTTTAATACTTCAGCTTGTAACGTTTTTGGAATGTAGACACGCGATCTACGCATAATTACATTGTTTTGTAAACTAAACTCGTTTTGCTCGATATTAAAACGCTTTGATTTGTGTATTACTTTCCCGGTCTGTAATGCTTCTAGTAATTCTCTTATTGTTTTATCCTTTCGTGTTTCTATCTCTATTCTACTCGCCGTTACAGGTAAGGTTTCGATTACTTCCAATTGATACGCATCTACCGTATCCGCTACCGTTTGTGGCGCGTCCACGGGAAGTCTGGATAAGCAATCCGCATTCGCATGCCTCTCAGATTTTCGGTACTCAATTTCGTAATTATATCCTTGTAGAAAAATAGCATAGTGTTGCATACGCATCGCTGAAATATATAGGCAGACTCTGAGAAGGCGAGAAAATTTGTACAAGCGGTCTATGGTCTGTTATTAACGTGAACTTGTTTCCGTATAGAAATTGAACAAACTTTTTAACACCAAAAATAATTGCAAATGCCTCCTTGTCGATTTGGGAGTATTTTGATTGTACTTTTGAAAATGTTTGTGACGCGAATTGAATAACCTTCTCAGATCCATCAGGATATCGGTGTGACAACACGGCTCCGACTCCGTACGAGCTCGCGTCGGTTGCTAAAACCAACGGTAATTTCGGGTTAAAATGAACCAGCATTTGTTTACTTGTAAACGCCGCTTTAGCCTTGTTGAATGCCGTTTCGCATTCTTTAGACCATACAAAACGTAACTCTTTTTGCAATAATTTATTTAAAGGATGTAAAATAGAACTTAAATTTTGTATAAATCTACCGTAATAATTTATCATGCCTGTAAAAGCCCGTATTTCTGATACATCTTTAGGTCGTGGCATATTCTGTATTGCTTCGATTTTTCGATTATCCTTATGAACGCCTACCCTATCGACTACGTAACCGCAATAATCAACTTTATCTAAAAAGAATTTCGATTTCTCTAAATTTATTCGAACATTGAACTTGTGTAATCTACTTAATACTTCCTCAAGTCGTGTTAAATGCTCCGTATCTGTACTGCCCGTAATTACAATATCATCGAAGAAAATTGCCACGCCCGGTATTCCTTGTAAAATGTTTTCTATTTCGCGTTGCCATATTGTCGGACCGGGCGCAATTCCGTACATCATACGATTTACTTTGTAAAGTCCCTTACTTGTACTGATCGTTAGCAACTCGCGATCCTCGGGTGCTATTTCTAGTTGTAAGTACGCTTGTTTCAAGTCGATTTTTGAAAATTTTTTTCCATTAGCAAGTTTCATAAATAGCTCGTCTACTGCAGGAAAAGGGTACTCATCAACTATTAAATGCCGATTTAGCGTAGCTTTGTAGTCACCGCAAATACGAATTTTTCCATCCTTTTTCAAAATTGGCACGATGGGCGTAGCCCACTTAGATGACTCTACTTTCTCAATAATACCCGCTTGTTCTAATGTGTCTAGCTCCTTTTCAACCAACATTTGTAATTTAAAGGGAACTGGTCGAGCTCGCACGAAAATCGGGGACGCGTCTTTTTTTAGCTTTAAGTGTACTTGTATGTCCTTAATTGAAGCAAATTCTGAAGAGCGAATATTTCGATACTTCTCTAATATTGCTTGTAGCTTACTTTTTGCGTCTACTGTTACTGTATTTACTTGAGCATTACAGGCTAAAATAACGTGCCCATTAAATTGCCTAATCCATTCGCGTCCTAATAATGGCTTTCTGACTCCGCCTATTAAATAAATATTCAAATCGTTTACAATTGAATTATTGTACTTAGCTCTGACTGTAATATATCCTTTACATTTAAGCGCGCGCCCGCAAAATGAAATTAAACGCAAATTTGTATGACGAATGGTCGCTGTTGGGAAAAGTTTGATCGCTTCAGACTCACTCATTACTGTAACCGCCGCTCCACTGTCTAACTCGAACTCGACTTTTTTTCCTTCAATCTCCATTGACAACAGAAATTTGTCGCGATAGTTCGCATGCTCCAAACTGAGCATTTCCTCTAAATTGTTAGTGGAGGACGTATTCTTGAAGCAGACCACACGTAAGTGCCCCAGTTTCCCACAGCTATGACAACGTACGCTCCTGTCTATATTACATTTATTTGCCAAATGACCTTTACCGCACCTAAAACATTTTACATTAGTGTTTTTGTACTGTTTATTTTCTTTACTCGCCTGTCTCGAATTTTCGAATCTCGTGACCTCCTGCTTCGGCCGTTTATCACCTGCATTTTTTCTTGGAGGTTTCTTCCCTGCCTTGAGATACGCCACGCCGGCTGCCTCCGCACTCGTTTCCTTCATCTGCGCTGAGCTCTTGTCGGAGAGTTCCATTGTAACCGCAGTCCTGACAGCCTCATCGAAATCCAGGTCCGTCTTTTCTAGCAGCCGACTCTGAGCCTTTTTATTGCGCAGTCCAAAAACCAGTTGATTCCGTAGTGCAGTGTTAAGGTAGTTGCCGAACTTACAATGTATGCTAAGTTTCCGTAATGCGGCAACGTATTGTTGTACAGACTCATCCTCTTGCTGTTTCCGCTAGTGGAAAGTAAAATTCTCTGCGATTTCCAGCGGCGCCGGCGCGTAATATTCTTGTAGACATCTCACTAAGTCGTCGTATCGACCAGTGAAAGGATCGACCGGATCAAGTCGATCACTTAGCATGTCAAATGCCGTGGGCCCCACGTAATGCAGCAAATACGGGACCCTAGCCTGGTCCTTGATTCCGAAAATCATAAAGGCTCCTTGAAGGCGTTGCAGCCATCTTTTCCACGTCGTATTCGCCGAGTCAAATGCTTCGATTGCAAGAGACCCGGGTATGGTAGCCTGTGCCATGATCTGCCCCTAAGCGGTTTTAAAATCTTCGCTCCACAATTTGGATTTTTGACTTACGTCCTCGTATGACAGCGTCGCCGTTATCCTCGTATCACGACTCGTAGCACGAGCCATTGTAGCCCGGAGCACGTGGCGATCACGCACCGATCAGTCGAATCCGCCGCAGCGACGAATATACGTCTTGCACAAATAAATCTTTCTACGTACGCGAGATTAGAATAATCCCATCCTCGTCGCCAAAATTGTTGTGTATGTGAGGATCACCAAATAACAATATTCAGTATATTGAAAATAGATTTACTTTAAACAGAAAGTCCGTTAAGCGGGTACAGTATTTTTCGCGTGCGTATCGCTCGACTGCTCCGATATATCTCCCACCTTCGAGCTCCCTCCTGAGGGCTCTTCCTTGTCTTCTCGGCATCGCTATCGTCACGCACGTGTCGTGAACTTATTCGCTGAGCCTACACGCGTGCGCGTATTACTTTAAGCGCGCAAATGTCATAATCTCACGCATATCTAACAGTCAGATTTTCGAAAATAACTATGCGGAATGCCTAAACATATAGACTTATCAAGTAATTCATAAGAGTTTTAGAGTTTAGGGGGGTCAGAGAAGATTATTGGAATAAAATTTCGAATTGAGTTACGGTATTTATGTGAATGGCGTGATACATTTTTTTATCAGACAAAAAATATGACTCGAACCATAAACAGTAAAATAGACCGAGCGTGTCATTTTATAAGAAATAAAGTTCGGGAAAGAAAAAGGAATTTTTACTGTCTACGACTTGAAAAAACGTGCTTTGTCTCTTTAAACAAAAGACACAATAAATCCTACGTAGAATCTCGATAAAAGATATAAAAAATATTATTTAGGGTTTTAATTGTTGAGCCTAAGATTTATTTTAGATTATTTCGGAATAGACTTCCCAAACGCAAACAAACTTGAAAAGAACAACAAAAAATGATTTATTTTTCACAGTGTGAACTATAACAAATCTGGATATTATTCTTTGGCACGTTTATATATTATTCTTTGGATATTTTTAAGAATAATTTAGGAAGAGAGAGAAAAGACGAAAACCATTTTCTTTTAGAAAGCATAAATCACATTGTCGAAAAGAAAATTATAAAACTAATAAAAAATTATTAATATCTAAAAAGATGTTTCTAAATAGCTAACGATTAAGTAGATGTTAAATTCACAATTCTGTGTAAATAACGCTATGCTTTCTATTATTCAATTTTATAGGACCACCTAATTTTATAGCAGTCATTAAATTATAAAAATCCGCACCAATCCTATATGAAAATTTTCAGAAAAGTCAGCTAGTTTCCACTTTGTCTATGGTTTTCTATATATTATAGCATGTTTTAATAAATCGAATAAATTATCAAGAGACATGAAAGTGTCTAGTGTCTTTAGAGTCCACTTTTGAGAAGCGAGATATAATAAACCCAAACTTAATGGGAGGTTATTGAGTGATCTGCAATCAGTCAAACAATATTTACAGTTTGGTAGAGAGTTCGAGATTTTCTTTTAAAAAACTAACTGTAGGTCAGCATCATTTAGCTTTAAACTTATTTCATATTTTACTCAGCTGTTTAAAGCTAATTTTACAGGATATAAATTTCATATAAAATTAGTAGGTAATTTTTTTATTAAAGCTGCCATTATTATGTGTTAATGTATTTTCTTTGAAAACTCTTTTTTAATGTTTTTTAAAAAAAATTAAAAATCTTAATAATAAACTGAACAATCTTATTGACAATAGTAATAAACCTTTACAAAAAAGAAAATTTGTTACAAATTTTTCTAGACACGATTTTAAAATAACGTTTGCTATAACGTATGATAATTTATAATTTATAATTAATTATTTTACTCAGAAATAGCGAATCACAATCGTCTGCCAACAATCTGTTTGCCAAACAGATGTATATGTATAGTTTAATCAATTTAATTATCTTACGTAATGTTACAGAAAAAATAATACGCAATAATATAACAAAAAAATATCTAATTTGTATTTCAATAAATACTAAATCAATAAAATAAAATATACATAATAATAAAAATTATTAAAAGATGAAATACATTTTACTAATAAAAATATGTTTATATACTTTCTTATATTTATTCTTTAGAACTTGTATTCTGTTTATATTCTAATCCGATTCGTTTGTATTATTTATTCATATCTAACTAAGTTTATCAGAATTGGTGAGTCTTAATTTGGCAAGATAGAGATAAAGAGAAAAAAAAGGAACACCATTCTTAAGAGCCATTCTAACTACTCTCCTTTTACCTCTTTCCTTCTCGTTCCTCCCTTCCCGTACAAATTAACGCGCGAAAGTCACCCTCGCTCGCGACAGAAAGGTTGCTAATTTCTCGAAAATTTAATCGCCGACCTCCGAGGAGTAGTCACGCATTATCAAGGATCGGACGCAAATTAAAAATTCAGAACTCTCTCTCGTCTTTGCATACCACGCCACGTCACGCAGTTACAAAAAGCAAAGGAGAAAAAGTAAGAAGAGGGAAAAAGAAATTGCGAGAAGAGAAAGAAAACGTGGAAAACTGGGCGCGCATATCGCTGCCAGATTACAAACGCTAATTGGCATTGAGGAAAGGTGGTGATAATAGCTAAATACGCGCGAGAACACGCGGGGGTGTTTAGCTAGACGCAACCCTCCTCCCTTTTCCTCCCTTAAACATACGTGCGCGACGACTTTTCAAGCACGAGGCGCGCTCAAAGCGCGCGGAGGCAAAAGGAGTAAGTAAGTATAATTAATTATGACGGTGGGAAGAGACGCACGGGAAATTATACGATATTACGGGCACAATTCTCCGTTTACTAATGGTATAATACGCGACGTACAAATGTTCGACACCGCGTCTCGCTATGTATAAGTAGTTTGGAAGAATGTCTCGTGTCCAGCATCGTGCATTTATTACCCATACAATACACAAGTTGCAGCAATATTGCAACAACATTGCAGAAATATTATATAGGCAATGAATTTGCAATATAGTTTAAACAACGTTGCAGCAACATTTCAGAAGTATTATGAAAATAAAATTTACGCAAAAAATATTAGGTGCAGCCCCTACAGCACGAAATATTACTAAAATATTGCATAAATGTTTTAATATTGCGCTATATTACAAATATTGCGTGCAATATTTCAATCTTGAAAAAAACAATCTTTTTGCAATATTTCGTCAATATTTCGTGCTGTAGGGGATTGACGGAATATTGCAAAAAGATTGTTTTGTTACCCATACAATACACAAGTTTGCAGCAATATTGCAACAACATTGCAGAAATATTATATAGGCATGAATTTGCAATATAGTTTAAACAACGTTGCAACAACATTTCAGAAGTATTATGAAAATAAGATTCACGCAAAAAATATAGGTGCAGCCCCTACAGCACGAAATATTACTAAAATATTGCATAAATATTTCAATATTGCGCCATATTACAAATATTGCATGCAATATAAATTTAACGTATAAGACGGGCAACAAGAGCCAAATCGCGGATGACAATGCGTTATCCTAACGAAACTAAATAATTTTCCGTTAGAATTAAATACCGGTGCACAAGGCACCAAATTTTAACTTGGACACGGCCAAGATTTTAAATATGAAATAATCTCATATTTGAGATTTAATTTCAATACCCCTTTTAACCCCCCTACGGAAAATAAATAAATGAATGCAAGAGAAAAATATAGATCCGAAAATCGCCGCTGAATCGGGAATCGACCCGAGAAGGAACAGGGCAAGACATTGTTCGGTACCATGGACGCCGATGACGAAAAACGCATAAATGAACAACTAGAATTAATGAATAAACCGACAGAGCACGGTTACAACACACAGTTAGGCATCAACTAACAATAATTAACGATACGGTAAACACATATAAGTAAGTTAGAGAATACAATAAAACAGAGTGAAAAACTCTTACAGGAAAACGTAGCGCAATATATTACGTTGAGAAAAGATCAGGGACAATATGAAATAATTATGGCAGCATTAACAGACGCCATTAGGGACGCGAAAAATATTATAGAATACTTAGCGCAAATCGAGGAAGGAAATATACATCCGAAATTAGTACCATTTGATAACATTGTCGCACACTTAAAGGAAGCCGCAACACAGTTAGAACAGGGATATTATTTTCCGTTTAGAACACACGCAGTAAACGGCATGAAATAAAGAAACATGCAAGCGTAAGTGCATACGTAGCAAAGAATATAATTTAACAATACTGCGGTTCCCGATAATATCACATCAGCCTAAATATACCATAATAAAGGCATTGAATTCCCCGTGGCAGCATACAATAAAACATTTAAAGGTATACAAGTAGAAAACAATATGTTTGCCATAGATAACCTTAGATTAACATATTAATTATAACAAATGAGGATTTACAAAAATGTAGTAAAATAAACTTTAATTATATAGGCGAACATAGCATGCCGACTTATCGCGTAAACACGAATATACCGTGCGAATTACAAATGTATACGCAACGAATGCAAGATAAGCATGAATGTAAGGTACGCTATCGGGTAACGAAAACGACAGTATGGATCCCGTTACATCAAACACACACATGGTTGTACTCAACAGCTAAGGAAGAAAAATAAATATAAAATGTGACGGATACACAGAAAAAAATTTAGTAATAAAAAATACCGGCCGACTAACCTCACGAGGAAAACTGTCAAATTAAAACGGAGGATTGACATTGGAGACAAAAGGGACGACTTACGTAACGAACATAGATACATATTTACCGAATTTTAATATTGCACCGTCACAAGACGAGGACATGAGAATACTCGACACATTAATAATCTAACACAAAACAACGCAGAACTAATAGAATTACGAACGAAAATAAACAATATAGACAATGATTTACAGGATAATGAACAAAAGTTTTATACAAGAAAACAATTTATTTATCCCATGACCTCAAGCGGGTTAGTAATAATCATAATTATAATATTTATCATTGTCATTATAATTTGGAAAGTAAAAAATAGAAAAGACATTAAAAGAAGACCAAGAGTGACGATACTCGACGATGACTGGGATGTACCTAGATCTATATTAAAAAGGAGTAATAGTACGCGTTTTTAGAAAATAGGAAACGATTATAATTATATTGTGAACGGGATAAACATTTGTAAGCTTTAGTTGTAAGCGAAAAACTTCATGTCTTCGTTTTTCTTCTTTAACGGGGGAGGGATGTTATATCCCCCAAAGATATACAATAGATATAACTGTTAGAAGAGTACTAATATTAAGAAATGGGTACTCGTATTGCAGCTGCAATTACGACAGACACTGACCCGCGTTAAAAAAACGCATACGATGCGAGGTATACGCGGAAATCGGAATTACGACAGCTAATGACCGCGTTAAAAAACGCATACGATGCGAGGTATAACGCGAAATCAGAATTACGACAGATAATGACCGCGTTAAAAACGCATACAATGCGAGATATACGCGGAACAGAAATTGGTCAACGTGCAAGCAAAGCAGAAGGACTTTGAATCTGCTTCGCTTGCACCTAGATTCTCGACCGGGGAAACCTGTTGCCAGGCACCCCTTCCGATCGGGAAAAACTCCAAAAACAACGATATAAAAAGAGAGTAGAGACGCGACAACTCGCTCAGTCGCAGACACCAATAATCGCTCTAACCACGATCTCGCTAACCGCGCGCGCACTTAGCATCGACTCGCAGTTGTGCGCGATACGCGGAGTAATATAAAGTCAGTGCCGCACACTCGTAAAGCTACAGTGTATTGATAGTGAAATAAAATATAGACCAAGTGGTTGAAATTGAATAAAGAATTTTAATACAAAAAGTGTAGTGCATTTCTCTACAAAAACCCGACAAGTCCTGACGCCCCGGATTCCCATCCCAATTTGGCGCGACCCTTAAGTGTCTCTCCCGAGGCACACAACAAAATATAAATATATATTTATTTATTGTATATCATAAATATATATTTATTTATTTATATTTACCTATCTTTTTTTTATATATATGGTAGAAATACAATGTATAAGTTATTTTATTTTGCAAAATTTTTGAAAGTTAAACTATTAATTACAATAAAATTATTTCATATAATACCGAGATTCTTTTCATAATAAAGATTAAGAGAGAGTTAGATTTTATCATAAGATTTATAAAAGTCATAAGATAAGGTTAATTGCATATTGTATAGTTTATCTCTCATTTTTTAAAGTAAATAAATATCAAAGTTACATTGCTTGAACTGGTGCGTTTGAAGTATGTTGTCTTTTTGAGGGATGCAAGACAATATAGTACAAAAGCATTGCTGTAATTCCCAAGAAAAAAGAAATGATACAAATAATAAAGATTATATTAAAGTACTAAGCCTCTTTAACTGCAGGAGGACAAGCATATTGCCATAATAAATTTGCTGCAATATTTTCAAAAAAGCAGATAACATAGAAAGATAGATGTTTTCAAAATGTTTTGCTATCTACAGCATTGAGATATATAAAAATGTGCACTATGCCAATAACGGAAGCAAATAATATGGAATAAATGCGTTCTTTAATAGTAGGCTGCATATGTGGTGGATGACTGCAAGTCCGACAAAATTCCAATATTTCATGGGAATCTATCAAAATCCATATTGTCATACTTAGCCAATGTATTACACAATATATTATGGTATATACAGGCCAGATGCTCGCAATGACACTGAGCAATAAAATCCTTGCCACTACAATCACAATGATAAAAATGATTAAATAAATTTAAAATAAATTTTAAAAAATATATTATTTTGATACAAATTGTGTGATGAATAATATTTAATTTTGTATATTAATTATTGGATATACAGGGTGTCCGGTCACTAACGGACCAATGATTAAGGGCGGATTCTCTGGCCAATTTGGAGACGATTTTTCCTTAGCAAAAATGTTGAGAAGTCAATAATTTTAGAGTTATAAGCGATTGAAAAAAATGGGTTTCTTGAAAACTAAACGTTTTGGAGTTAAACGTCTAACATAATTACATTCTTCAGTTAATTTCAGATAGAGTTTACTATAATAAAATTTTAATTTGAGGCTTAGTTATAAAGATACATAATGACAAATATTGGAAAGTTGTAAAAAATAATGACCTTTTTTGACATTTTCGCTGAGGAAAAATCGTTCCCAAATTGACCAAAGAATCCATTTGTAATCGTTGGTCCGTTAGTTACCGGACACCCTGTATATGTACCTAAAATAAGAAAATGCCAGAAAAATTGAATTTGCTTATTTATTTAAAGATGCTTATCATATACAAAAATGAATGATATAATCTCTAAAAACTCACCTTTAAAAAAAGGTAAAAAAAGGCGACCAGTTAAGGGCACGCCATTAACAAAAATTATCCATTGCAAACCCATGTACAATAGAATTGTATGAAAAATGATCGATTATAAACCCATGTACAATCGTAACAAAAGTAATGAAATAAAAAAAAATTGCGCCAAGTGAAAGTAGAAACTTGTACCAGTGGAAAAAAAAGTTGCAGACATATATAGAGTCGTATAATGAATCAATAAAAATTTAAATTTGCAAATGTAGAATTGTACCATAAAAAAACTTATCATTTAAAAAAAAAGATAAACAAGATGCCAAGTCCATGCGCCATGTGAAAAAGTGTTAAACAAAAAAGTATTTTTAAGTAAAAAAATCTATCAATTGACAAAAATTTATGTTCTAAAATTAATATCTCTACAAAAAGTAATGTCCAATTATTGCGCGAATAAATAAACATTTTTATAAAAAATTAAAATTTAAAAACTTATGCAAATTTAAAATTAATATAAAATAAAAAGAAATAAAAAAATTTTAGTTAAAAAAACTGGGCGCGCTGCTAAATAATATTCTAATGATATTAAAATTAAATTGTTACTTTTAAACTCATTGCAGCGCGCCCAGTTTTTTTAACTAAAATTTTTTTATTTCTTTTTATTTTATATTAATTTTAAATTTGCATAAGTTTTTAAATTTTAATTTTTTATAAAAATGTTTATTTATTCGCGCAATAATTGGACATTACTTTTTGTAGAGATATTAATTTTAGAACATAAATTTTTGTCAATTGATAGATTTTTTTACTTAAAAATACTTTTTTGTTTAACACTTTTTCACATGGCGCATGGACTTGGCATCTTGTTTATCTTTTTTTTTAAAAGATAAGTCTTTTTATGGTACAATTCTACATTTGCAAATTTAAATTTTTATTGATTCATTATACGACTCTATATATGTCTGCAACTTTTTTTTCCACTGGTACAAGTTTCTACTTTCACTTGGCGCAATTTTTTTTTTATTTCATTACTTTTGTTACGATTGTACATGGGTTTATAATCGATCATTTTTCATACAATTCTATTGTACATGGGTTTGCAATGGATAATTTTTGTTAATGGCGTGCCCTTAACTGGTCGCCTTTTTTTACCTTTTTTTAAAGGTGAGTTTTTAGAGATTTTGATTTAGGACACGGAGAAGTGATCGACTTATTTCGGTAAAATTCGTGACCTGCGAGACCGCCCGTGGGGACTACTTATATATATATATATATATATATATATATATATATATATATATATATACATATAATATACTAATTATATACTATTAAACTTATATATATATAAATGATTAAACTATTAAAATATTAAACTATAAAATTATTAAACTTTACACTATTTATAATTTTTGCTTTTTGTTACTTAATTAATATATTTTCTTATTATATTATAATTATTTATCTCAATATATCTTTTTTAATATTCCGTAATTTTATATGTTCGAGTTTGAACTAAGCATGCACTAATTTTTTGGAAATTTATAATTGATTTGTTTACAAACAATATTTGTTAATTTATCGAATATATTAAATTCTTGATTTAAAAAATTACCATGTGAAATGTGGAGTATAAAAAAGAAGATAAAGTAATAACATTTCCTTTGCTTGCAGAAGAAAGAAGAGTATTTGCACTGTAAATTTCGAGCAGAATTTCTTCTAACATATTTGTACTTATATACGCACTTTTCTGCTAATTACAAATCTATTATCAAATTAGAAAGAATTATTATCACAGAAATGAAAATACGAGCGTTAATAAAATATAAGTTTAGTAAACTGCGTCACTTGTCTGTAAGTAAAATGTTCCTTTGTTCTAGAATTTCTCATTTTTTATCCAAATGTGTCGAATAATAATAAAATAAAATTATACATTTTTTTTATTTGTTATTACTTTATTAAGTGAGTTATTACTTAAGTATAATAGCAAATAAAAAAATTTAATATAAATACATATAATTCTATAATATAAATTATATATATAAATTATATTTTGCAAATATAGTAATGATTATAAAGCAATAACAAATAAAAAAATATAAATATACATACATATATTTCAAAATATATGTAATATTTACATATATTTTTAAATATATATTTACATACATATTTTTTCATGTGAAAATGTTAAAACCGATTATTGCATTGTGAAATTAATAGAATTATGTTATAAAAAAATTTATTAGGAAATTATATTTTTGCAACCTGAAGATTGGAGAGCACAAAAATAAAAAAAAGCAATATCATGTTTCGAATAAATGTGAAATTGGCGTTCAAACCCTTAAGAAAAAAGTCAGGTGTAGTTTTAAAATTTTGCGAGCACTATATACGTTTCTGAGCAATTTTAGGTAAAAAAGCAATCCGTATAAGCCCATAAATAGATTTATAGTTTATCTAACATCACATTTTGACGATTTTTTTTAATTTAAAACAGGAAAAAAAAACAACAGACTTCTCAAAAGGCGTTCAGAATCTCCGTAAGCCACAATTAATGTTGATAGTAGTAAAACGCCTGTATGGTACACATATGCTATACAAACGCCAGACAGACTGCGCGCGAAAGCATCGCGGAAAACCGTCGTAAAGTCGTGCACTAGTTCGTGCTTTCGCCGCTACCCGGCGGCGTCTTTTCTCGCAGTTTAGTTAGAATTCCGCTTGAGTGAGCGCTATAAGGCCACGCGCGGCACTGCAGAAAACCGAAACTATTGTGAATCTATACGTCTAAATATATAGACCAATGAGGTGCACATTAAAGTATATTGGACACTCTGTTAATGCGCAGAATTTTATGTAAGATTTACTCGGGAGACATTTTTGGTCAGCAATATGTCGGAAAAAACAAACTGTGACTTTCCGAAATAAAGATTTTAGCTAACTCTTTTAATTTAATTACTCTCATTTTTTGAATAAAGGACGGTTTATTCCATGATTCCGTTATTATATTTAAGCCTGTCTTAAGCACAACAAAGTCTTCAAAATAATGCCTTTTCGTTCTTAAGCAGTCTTTCAAAATAGTCAGATTTATAATCAAATCTTGATGGCCTTTTTGACAAATACCAAAAGCACTTCATGGGGTCGATTCTGTATCTAAATTAATGAAATAATACAAACGTGAGCAGTTGCAGCGATTACAGTAACTTGCATCTAGTGGAAATGCGTGCCCATCTCACGGGAGTTTGTTCGGCAAGGAAATTTCTTGTCGAAATGTGAAATCCAGAGAGAGAGGAAGGAGAGAGAGAGAGAGAAGTTGAAAAAAAGAGCGAGAGAGAAGCAAAATTTAGACAGCGTCGTGACGCGTGTGGAGACCACAGCTTCATTTAGGTTAAGTGTCGTACAAAAATAATAAAGCCCAGAAAAAGTAAACAAAACATGGAATATCATGGCTGTTTAATACTGAGGAAGGGATGATGAAGAGGCTTTGAAACGCAATCAGATTATGAGGGGTAACGAATGTTACAGAGATACATTAATCCTTGTCAGTGTCTGATAGCCAATTTCGCAAGCTTGGACAGAGTAAATTTTCATATTTTAAGTTCTTAGTCAGTGACATCGCTTTATATTGGCAGCGGCTGATGACATGCTTTTATTGTTTTAGACCAGCGTGTCCAATTTTGCTCTTTTCGGCGATTTCCGAGATTCACCGACCACGTGACCCACTCGCGCCTCGAGGCCTCTTCGCAACGCTGTTTGACCGATTCCGATAGCCGTAAATAATTGACAGATGCACGGCAGCTCCGTCTCAGGGACGATTGAATCGGTAACGCGATGCATTCCGTACCCTTTCTTGAACTTTAAATTTAACTAAAATATTTTTAATATTTTAAAATCGCGATTTTTTATTCTATTTGTATTAGTAATTATTTATTATATTTTATTTATTATATGTTTATTTTTAGATTATATTTATATTTATAATTAATGTGTGGCAATAGATTTCCACGTCAAAAATTGAGGTACTATTGTTTAACGCGTTTTTTTTTTTATAGTGGTCCCTGTAGGCCTAGTAGTCCCCTTAAAAGAATTAAGAAATGGCAAAAAACGATAGAAAAATAAAAATTAAAAATTTGGTGCCGCCTACGCCGTTCTTACGATTCCGATAAACAGATGGAACATCTAGTTACAAATTTGAAGTACTTAGTCGCTATCAACGACGATAATGCTGCATTCAAACAAGAGCGGTCTGTCGGTTTTTTAATATTCATTTTGAAAAGAGCATTCACCTAAGTAAGTCGGGCCAAACATAGAAAAAAAAATCGAAGACAGAAATTTCTAAGCCTCGGATAAGTCGCTACGTTCTAAATTTCTAAAAACTTGCTATTCCTTTTACGGTGTCGCGTTGGTAAGGGAAAAGTTAGATTGTAATCCACAAAGTTCCGTTGCAATTCTATTATGTGTGCCTCTATTCCGAGTTGCGCAGTAAAAGGATTCTCGAGAAGAATAAGATCATGCTCAACATTGCAAAATCCACTAAAACGGTATGAAATTGACTATAAGTGAATCGATTAACTGGAGAGCTCTGACAATTTTGCAACTTTTGCCATGCTCTCGAAAAGAAACTGACCAAGATGGGAAAAACAAATAAAAAATTGTTAAATTTATCTTTCACTATATGATTTTTAAATATACTAACTGTCTACGGAAGAAGAATCAATGCGTAACTAATTGAGAAATAACGCTTGATGCGAGTCTTGAAGCTTCACAATTTAAAAATATTTAAATAGTTAGTCAAATCAGAATAAAAAGCGAGCTCCTGAGAAATTCTAAATCTCTAGAAAAAATTTATTATTCGTCGCATTTTGAAACCAGACCTCCTGAGGTGCCAGGGTCCCATAAGAGCCGCATCATAGAACCTCCAAAAAGAGAAGATCAACCCACCCCGGCCGGTATCTTCGGAGGGCAAAACAATACAAATGAAAAGAAAATATAATGGGTAACTCCGGAATTAGAAATAAGTGGATCAAATGGGAGTGACTAGAGATTAGTTATATCGTAAAGGGGGCAGTATCCGAGATACTGAGAGATTTTTGTATTATAGTGCGAGTTTGAGTATTCAGAGAAATGGTTGAGAAAAGGTGAAACTTGCGATGGGAAAGAAAATTTAGACCACCTTTCTTTAATAAAAAGTAACATATTTGGCTTCGATAAAGTTGAACCTTAGAAAGTAAGACAGTGGTTAAAAGGTTTGACCGCATAACGTTTCTCTTTTCTTGATGAATAATAAAATGCTGAATCACTAGAGGAAAATTTTAAATCTGCGCTCTGTTTCTGAATCTGGAACCTGAAAAGAATCCATTTTTGAACATGGCATCGATTTGGCAAAATCATCGTGCGTATTAGAGTACGAACATTTGTTAAAATCTCCGAAAATCTAAATTTATTGAGGAGTTTTTTTTTTTCTACCGCTGTCTGATGAGATATCTATACCCATATAGTTGCATCATTTGCAACACGCAACAAAGTCTAATGCCTCTCGACACATGAGAAATCGTTCCTTTTTGTGGACGATCGCAGATAATAAAAATCTCAACTGGTCACGTGCGATTATCGGTGTTGCTTCATAAGACACAATGGAGAAAGAGAAGTACGAACAGTTGCCTGAACAAAGAGTGTTTTAATCTATCTATCAATAGATAATGCGCAACATTAGTCAATTTCCGTCCTAATGTTGTGGACTACTATACTGGACTGCGATGAAGCGGAAAAAAATACTCGTAATTCGGTTCATGCTACTCCACCTTACCTAGAGTCTCGAAATTACTTTGGACAAGGATTCGGAAGCATACTCTAATCATAGGCGGAACACCTATCGGAATAAATTGCGGAGTCTGCAACTTCCGACTTACCCTCACGCGAATCGGTGATTTGTGCGAGCTTTGTCAGTTTACGTACGAAGATTATTTACGCAACCCCAACGACGTTTCGCATAGAGCAATCGACGAAGCTATCTTTATTACAGTAGAGTCACAGGTAGGTCCCTCGCAATAATCCGATCACCTCAGTTCCAGCGCGAATAACCTCAGATCGCGGGTATCCCCGGGGAGAATCGCATAGATTCGCGTACCCGTAATAGCGATCGTGTCTCGTGGAAAAAGCCGAGCTCTGCATTCAAATTTTCGCAGCCGCGACCCCACGAGACGTAACAACCCATAAAAGGGCCCGCTTTACTTGGGGACCGGAGGAAGAGAAGGCGTTCGACGAGCTGAAGCGGGCACTCACCACCGCGCCGGTTCTGGCCTGTCCCGACTTCAGCCGACCGTTTACCCTCCAGACCGACGCCAGCGCTTGTGGGCTCGGGGCTGTACTCACCCAAGAACTGCCCGAAGGCGAACGCGTCATTGCCTACGCCAGTCGCACCCTAAATAACGCCGAAAGAAACTACAGCGCTACAGAATTGGAGTGCCTGGCGGTGGTTTGGGGAATTCGCCGAATGCGCGACTATCTAGAGGGCTATCACTTCACGGTCGTCACCGATCACCAGTCGCTCCGGTGGTTGCAACGATTGGAGGCTCCCACCGGCCGCCTAGGGAGATGGGTGTTCGAGCTCCAGCATTACGATTACGAGATTCAATATAGAAAAGGAAAACTGAACATCGTAGCCGACGCTCTCTCCCGTCAACCCGAGGCCTGTGTCCTCCAGACCGCCCCAAATTGTCGGTGGTACCGTCGCATGTATCGCGAGGTGCAACAACACCCGGCCGACCATGCGGACTACCGGATACAGAACCACCGGCTATTTCGGCACCTGCTGCACGATCTCAACTTTCACGACTCGCCCAGTGAGAAGCAATGGAAGCAATGCGTCCCGAGGCCCCAACGCGCGGAAATACTACGCCGGCTACATGACGACCCGACCGCCGGACACTTCGGAATCACAAAGACCATCGCACGGGTGGCCCGCTTATATTATTGGCCAGGAATGTTCCGCGACGTCACTCGATACGTCCGTGACTGCCGGAACTGCGCCACCCATAAAGCCGCACAAACCCTGCCAGCCGGAAAACTTCGGGCCACCAATGTCACGCATCCGTGGCAACAAGTCTCGATTGACCTGGTCGGACCATTGCCACGGTCGACCAGTGGGCATACCTGGCTGCTAACCATGCAGGATCGGTTCTCAAAGTGGGTGGAGATGACACCCCTCCGCCAGGCCACCGCCGCCAACGTCACACGAGAAGTCGCCGGGCGCATAATATATCGCCATGGTTGCCCGGACACCATCATCTCTGATAACGGGACTCAGTTGCGATCGCACCAGCTCGAAGGGTTGTTAAGATCCTTCGGGATCAAACACCAGACCGCTCCCGCCTACGCCCCACAGTGCAACCCGGTCGAGAGAGCCAACCGCACCATAAAAACTATGGTGGCGCAATACGTGGAGGGCCGGCACCGCCGCTGGGATGAGCACATCCCCCAGCTCCAGTTTGCTTTCAATACCGCGCGGCAAGAATCCACGGGATATACCCCGGCCTTCCTGATATACGGCCGGGAGCTACAGTCGCCGTACCCTGACGACCGACGTCCGGTAACCGCCAACGCCGCCCCCGGAGCAGTCCGACGCCGCCTCGAAGACGCCTACGAAATCGTCAGGATCAACCTGGCTCGCGCGTTCCAACACCAGCAGCGAAATTACGACTTGCGCAGGCATGACTGGCGTCCAAAAATTGGGGACCGGGTGTGGAAGAAGGAACACCCGCTATCGAACAAAGAGCGGGGCTTTAATGCCAAGCTGGCACCAAGATTTGGTGGCCCGATGACGGTTGGCCGCATCATCTCCCCCGTCATCATGGACCTGAAGGACGACCGAGGTCGCTGGCACCGACATGTCCACGTCCGAGATTTGAAGCCAGCCTCAGAACCGCCGCCCGCGGACGAACCGTAGGAGGGCACTCCTCATGGCCCGCGCTCTTCCGCTACCCGTTCGCGATTTCCCGACCGAGCACCGAGAGCGGCACTCTTCATGGTCCGCGCTTTTGTTTCGCGTGGCTGTCCGGCCGAACACCGAGAGCGGCACTCGTCAGGGTCCGCGCTTTTTTGCTACACGTTCGCGAGCTCCCGACCGAGCACCGAGAGCGGCACTCGTCAGGGTCCGCGCTTTTTCGCTACCCGTGCGTGATTTCCCGACCGAGCACCGAGAGCGGCACTCTTCATGGTCCGCGCTTTTTTCGTGTGGCTGTCCGGCCGAACACCGAGAGCGGCACTCTCCACGGTCCGCGCTATACTCCGGAGAGGTATAAAAGACGGGCGCTCTCAGCCCCGAGTCTATCCTCGCCACGATGGGAAGCCCAAAAGCTGACCAGTCTCAAGGAAACCAACCGTCCGTTTCCGGACGAAACAATCCGTCCGTTTCCGGACGAAACAATCCGTCCGTTTCCGGACGAAACAATCCGTCCGTTTCCGGACGAAGCAACCCGTCCGTCTCCGGACGAACCAACCGGCCGGTGCCTCGGGTGGGGACCTACATCCAACGGTCCGACGTGGAACAACGGAGCCGGAAAATGGCGTTTCTCGCAGCACCTCCGCCACCCCCGAGCCACCGTCGACGACCACGGGTCCTCTCGGACTCGCCAGCCTCCGCCGTCATCACCATCGCCGCCGCCACCAAGCCTACAACGACACCGACCGACGCACGCCGCCCAGCGCGACCACCATCACGACCGACACCTCGATCAGACGCCGTGTGCCGATCGACCACGCGTCCACCGGCACCCTCCACCGCCGTGCCGCCGACCATCGCGCAACGACCGGCGCCCCCTACAGCGGTGGGCCAACCGCACCCCGTGCAGGTTACCCTGGGGAACGGACGAACGGTCGACGTTCCGTTTTACGCCGCCACCATCTCGCGGCGATATAAAGTGCGCACCCCGGACGGCCGCTGGATCATCCGGTTCAATCGGCGTGGTCAGCCACGGATGATCCGCCGACTACCTCACCCCCCGTAAAAAGGGAGGGTGATGTGACGACCCGTTTTGTCGTCACTAGAAGCCGCGCAAGCACGAGGCCGACCGTCCGCCCGCGCTCATATAAACGGCCCCTGTCGGGGCCACCACACATCGAACACGTGGGAATTTGCCTTTTCGCCCCACCCGACCGGACCGCCCCACCCCAAGCTAGTTGGAGGGGGCTGACCGACGGGTATATAAAGCGGCGCAGCCGAGACTTCGAGACCAGTCCCGTCCTGGTCTCTTGAGCGTACTCAAGGACCACTCCTCACCTCCTAACCATCCCGGGCGACGAGCGTTCTCGTCGCGTAAGCCGAGCGTCCTCGGTCACCGGATCCTCTCCGAACAGCACCCCGGTCGACGAGCGTTCTCGTCGGGCAGGCCGAGCATTCTCGGTCTCCGGATCCTCGCCGAACATCACCCCGGCCGACGAGCGTTCTCGTCGGGCAGGCCGAGCGTCCTCGGTCACCGGATCCTCTCCGAACATCACCCCGGCCGACGAGCGTTCTCGTCGGGTAGGCCGAGCGTCCTCGGTCACCGGATCCTCTCCGAACAGCACCCCGTTCGACGAGCGTTCTCGTCGGGCAGGCCGAGCATTCTCGGTCTCCGGATCCTCGCCGAACATCACCCCGGCCGACGAGCGTTCTCGTCGGGCAGGCCGAGCGTCCTCGGTCACCGGATCCTCTCCGAACATCACCCCGGCCGACGAGCGTTCTCGTCGGGTAGGCCGAGCGTCCTCGGTCACCGGATCCTCTCCGAACAGCACCCCGGTCGACGAGCGTTCTCGTCAGGCAGGCCGAGCATTCTCGGTCTCCGGATCCTCTCCGAACATCACCCCGGTCGACGAGCGTTCTCGTCGGGCAGGCCGAGCGTCCTCGGTCACCGGATCCTCTCCGAACATCACCCCGGCCGACGAGCGTTCTCGTCGGGTAGGCCGAGCGTCCTCGGTCACCGGGTCCTCTCCGAACAGCACCCCGGTCGACGAGCGTTCTCGTCGGGCAGGCCGAGCATTCTCGGTCTCCGGATCCTCTCCGAACATCACCCCGGTCGACGAGCGTTCTCGTCGGGCAGGCCGAGCGTCCTCGGTCACCGGATCCTCTCCGAACATCACCCCGGCCGACGAGCGTTCTCGTCGGGAAGGCCGAGTTTCCTCGGTCGCCGGATCCTCCGAGAGCCACCGACATCTTGCGGAGCTCGCCCTTCTCAGGGCGCCCGAATCCAAGGCGGTTTACGGAGCTCGCCCTTTTCAGGGCGCTCGTATTGTCACGTCCGGCCGTATAAATTTTTTCGTTTACTCCAAGTTCCTTAAACGCTATTTGAAAAGCGCGCCAAAGCCGGCCATGACGCTTAACTCCGCCTAGAAACTAAGCGTGGCGCTTCGTAGCGCCTAAGGATCTCCCACCACGGTGAGAGCCCCTACTCCGGAGAGTTCCCCCTCTCCAGGCCGCCGCAGGCCCGAGCCGCCGAAACGAAGGACCTCAGAGCAGTCCCGAATTTCGGCAGTTCTCTGCGCGACACCGAACAGTATAGTCGCACTCCTAAATTCTAACTCTAAGTCCAAATTCTAAATCCTAACTCTAATTCTAAAATTCTAACTCTAAGTATAATATTCTAACTCTAAATTCTAAGTCTAAATCTAAATTCTAATTCTAAGTTTTAGTCTCGAATTTTGTACTACTATACGAATAAATCAGTGTATTCATGTGTGAGAACTAGTGTTCAGTATTCTTCAAAACTTCCACTCCCGTGACAAAATACGATAGCGTTTTAAATTTGTCATACGGCGTTTGAATTCAGAATAATTCAAACTGTGTTTGGAGCGGACCACCGCTCATCACAGTCAGAATTAACATTCTCAGCATTTGCCAAAATAAGGAATTGATAGTGAGGTCCGCCGCATATCAACCCTCCTTATTTGAGTAATCATTCAGAGGATGCATCAAATTCAATATGCCTAAGACGCGACGCGCAGGAAGGAAGAATCAATTACGAAAACTAAACCGACTTTATCGCGAATCAGCGACCGAAGAATATTCTCAATTCCTCGGAGTGGAATATCAGGCCGATCCTGAATACGAGAACATTTTCAACATTAACAATAATAACAACGACGAACTCCTACAGTGGAAGTGCATACCAATAACGTTCCAACCACGACGCCTGCCGCCGCCAAACATCCCAGTGAACGACCCTCGCCGCACGCACTACCTCCAAGTACGAGCCGACACGATCAAGAAAGTGCTACTAAAGGTAAGTGAAATTCACGTTAACCTAAGGAATCGCGCGTGTTAGCAAATTCAGAGACGCTTCTACCACGTGGAAGAGAACATTCTAGAAAAATCTCCGACGCATTTTTCCTCTTTTCCATCGTCACTGCGGAAGCTATAAAAAAAAGGTCGGGCTATAAAACTAGGGTCGACCACCACATGCGGTGCCACTCTCGGAATTCTAACACGGAAAAACGCAAATAGTTCAATCTCTTAAAAATCTTGTGTCTCAAGAAATAACTTCGTAAATCCGTACAACAAAGTAGTCATTTAAACAATAATCAATTGAGAACACTTTCGATTTGCCAACATTACCGACGATATACCGACATACGTTCTTTTACCAACGTTATCGACAATATACCGACATACGTTCTTTTACCGACATTACCGGCTATATACCAACATACGTTCTTATACCGACATTACCAACCATATACCGACATACGTTCTTTTACCAACGGGTTATCGACGCCTTACTGGCACCTTACCAGTGTTTTACTGAACAATTACCGACGGTTTTGCCGACGACTACTAACTTCTCGATAACTGCCGGGTTCACCGAAGATCTACGAGCGAATGACGCATTATCAATTCGATTACGCAACAAACACAAATGTGCCCACTCACCCTTAGAGGTATAACTCCTCCTCCAGAAGTTAATCTCTTCGTACCGTTTGAACCCTTATTCTATTGCCAAGTTGGTGTCGGGTACATCCATTTTGAGACTAAGGCAGCTCTCTGCATTTCATGCTACTCCACCTTACCTAGAGTCTCGAAATTACTTTGGACAAGGATTCGGAAGCATACTCTAATCATAGGCGGAACACCTATCGGAATAAATTGCGGAGTCTGCAACTTCCGACTTACCCTCACGCGAATCGGTGATTTGTGCGAGCTTTGTCAGTTTACGTACGAAGATTATTTACGCAACCCCAACGACGTTTCGCATAGAGCAATCGACGAAGCTATCTTTATTACAGTAGAGTCACAGGTAGGTCCCTCGCAATAATCCGATCACCTCAGTTCCAGCGCGAATAACCTCAGATCGCGGGTATCCCCGGGGAGAATCGCATAGATTCGCGTACCCGTAATAGCGATCGTGTCTCGTGGAAAAAGCCGAGCTCTGCATTCAAATTTTCGCAGCCGCGACCCCACGAGACGTAACAAAATTTGGTGACAGCGGTGGGATACGAGTTAATATTTGCGATGGAAACACGAGGGAAATCGGGTACGAAAAAGCTCACTGAAGTAGAAATAGACGAACTTCGCGCTCAATTACATGCCAAGGAAGCACGGTTACGCGAACAATCCGAGATGCTTCAACAGCAGAAAGAAACGTTCGAACGCGAAAAACGGGCTTCGGAAGAAGACCTCGAAATCATCCGCAGTAACCTCGTGAGTAAAGAAACGGAGATGGAAAAACGTTTGAACTCCATCACAATGGTAGCAACCGAAAAACCC